>NW_012267328.1:4492450-4565218 GCF_000151885.1 Dipodomys ordii
GGCTGCAATGCTTGATAAGAAATGTATGCATTATCCTGCCCATGTAATTGTAACCCCTCTGTACAGTATCTTCACAAATAAAATTTAAAAAAAGATTATGAATGAGTTCTTGTACCTCCTGGGGTATGATCTATGGTATCTTCTTATCATGTAAATCCAGGTCTTTCATACTATGAACTACACAGTATTCTATACATTTGCCTTCTAATTATCTTAGTCAGTAGTAACCTCCATTACTTACAACCAAGATGCCCAAATGAGAAAGGAAAGAATTTAAATCCTACCAAAGGATATTCAGAGAGATGAACCCATACACAAATGATCAGATTGACAGCTAAACGACTAGAAAAAATAAAGAATCAAAAGGAAAGTTGGCTTTATTTGTATTATTCTTATCTTTCTTATTCTCTCTCCAATATTTTTCTTAACAGAAACTCCTTAAAACAAGTATTACAGTTTGCAAGAAACCCAGAAGGTTCTTATATAACAAAATAATGACTTCTAGGATATTGATTTAATTATATTCAACTAAACTGTGAATTCATTGCAGTAGGAGTCCTATCATTGCTTCTTTAAACTAATTTAATTTTGAAACTACAGAAGAAGCTGGCCTCTGTCATTTATAGAAATTAGTCGAGCACACTACAATATTAAAGTTTGCTTCTCCAATAAATAAATATACTCATGACTCTGAGTAGCAATTAAATATCCTCTTATGAATATTCCCTCAGGTATCTTAAATTGAACATGTCTTTAAGATTAATTTATCCTTTGCTTCTAAACATGGTTTTAAGATATTGCTTAATCTTCAGGTTCCAGAAGGAGCCTCGGAGAACTTGAGCATTCTTTGCTTATATGTTTCCTCAGCATTCGTTAAAAAAAAAAAGCATTAGGCAAAATCTGTATTACAGCTTGAAAGTTTCAAAAAAAAAGAAGTTCTATATCAATGTTGGATATTTTGCAGGAATTCCATAAACAGTGGAAGGAAAGAATGGGTCAAATTTCCAGTATGAGAGGGGAAATTCAAAATTGAGAGGAACGCAAGCAAGCGTCCCCCCAACAAACTGGAAGCAATTCTAGTGAAGCTGTGCTTACACAGGGCTGCTGATGCCTTCGAGGCCCTGGGCATGAGATCCATGCACTCTCCACAGCTGCCCTCCACCGGGGAATCCCTGTAGTCAGACTAAGCATATGGAGGCTTCACCCAACGGAGCAATTCCTAAGTGATTCTATGGACTTACAAGGTTCTACAACCGGCTACAACCCCGCCCTGCTGCCTTCTTTGTGTAACATCCTCTACAGGATCCCTGATCCTTCATGCAGTGTCTTGCTGCCCTGAGACTTGTCACACTGGGAAATCCCAGTGTCACACTCTGGTCTCCACCTCCACAGAACTCTGTCTCCACGCATGCCTGCCAAGAGCCTGCCACAGCCCCTCATCAGACTTTCTGAAACTGAATGTAATGGATTTACTTCCATCAGTACCAATTTCACACACACACACACACACACACACACACACAAAACCAAGTTCTGCCTGAGTATCTGTCTCCCCTCTCCTATCACTCCCCAAAAAATTGATTCACATAACAAAAGTTGTTTTAAGCACCTACATGTTGGAACAGCTTGGTATGCAACAACAGGCAGGATTTGATAACCAAAGTGATACAAGGTATGGCATATCACATGGGAACAGGAAATCAAAGAGCAAAGTGGACCTCAAGCAGCAGAGGGCCGGTAAGAAATAATGAACCAGCCAAGCACCAGTGGCTCACACCTGTAATTCTAGCTAACTCAGGAAGCTGAGATCTGAAGATCACAGTTCACAGCCAGCCAGGGCAGGAAAGTCTGTGAGACTCATCTCCATTTAAACACCAGAAAACTGGAAGTGGCACTGTACTGAAAGTGGTAGAGCACTAGCCGTGAGCCAAAAAAACTCAGAGATAGCACTCAAGCTCCATGACCAACAAAAAGAAAGGGAGGGAGAGGAGGAGGGAAGGAAGGAAGGAAGGAAGGAAGGAAGGAAGGAACTGCTGGTTATAAGCCAGAAAGAAAAAGGTCCTTTTGATGTACTCACAGAAGGTTGGCCCAGCCCTATCACTTCTGACGGTATGGAAAACAGGAAATATACCTAAAGAATTCAATAATCTAGGACGTGTCAGAGCTGCAATCTATTGTATTATTATTGAATATGAATTACCCCCCTGCAGGCTTATATGCTGAATACTTAGTTCCCAGCTGGTGGTGCTGTCTGGGAAGGATCTAGAAAACTTAGGAGGTGGAGATGAAAGGGAGTGGGTCTTCAGGTTGTGGCTTTGAAGCTGATACCTGATGCCAGTTGCTTTCTCTCTTTCGGCTTCCTGTCATGCTGTGAGGTAAGGAACTCTGCAACCATGCTGTTTTGGCTCCCCTTGGACCCAGAATCAATGGAGTGGAGCGCTGGAGTCTGAAGTCTCTGAAACCATGAGCTAGAATAGATAATTCCTCCCCTCAAGTTGTTTCAAGGTATTTTGGTCACAGCCATGACAAAACTGACTCTAATACACCATCTATCTTCCTCTATAATAAAATGGAAGGGGAGAGAGACAGACTCAAAAGAATGTTCTGTGTGTCAACGGAATTTGTAAAGGATCCTGGAACAATCTTTCCAAGCCACACACTGTTATCAAAGAGATAGCCTGAAGGCAAAGATCAAATACAGAACACTGCAAATGCTACACAGCCTCCAGGAATCCAAGGCTGGGCAGCAGAATTCTTTCTTAAGATGGCACATGGAGTTAAGTCAATACTGCAGACACACTTTCATGTATACAGAGAGCCTCCTAAGAACACTAAGAATGCCCCAGACCCTCAGAGCTAGACAATAATACTCTCAAAACAAAGAGAGGTGCTACCCAATGCACAGAACACGGAGTCCCAGAGAAGGCTCTCTTCCTGACATTGAGAGTATGTAATTTGACTAATAAAGCTGATCCATGTATTGATGGGAAAGTATCTCAAGACTTTCTCAACATGGCATATCAACTTTAACTAAAAATGGACAGGGACAATAAAAAGAATAAAAGGAGAGTTTTGTGACTCCAAATGTCTGTGGGTACAGAATGAGCCAAGAAGGATCTTAGCTATAAAACTTCCTATATTTGAGGAAAAATGAATTGCTCCGATGGAAGACCTAGAACGGTAGAAAAATTGACAGGGAGCAAGGTTGAGCTTTATTCGTGAGCTTAGTTGGATTTCCTGTTGTTCCTGTTGTTTTTAATTGACTCATATTTTATTGCACATATTTATAGGGCATGGTGTGACACTGCAGTAAATGTATGTAATTTAGTGTAATGATCGGATTCAGGTAGCAACTCAGATATTTATTATTTCTTCATATGAAAACATTCAAAATCTACTAGCTATTTTTGAATGTTTTATTTCATTCTGTCAACCATAGCTACCCTAATGTTACAGATCACTCAAAATTAATTCCTCTTACCCCACTGTCCCCTGTACTCATAAGCCCTCTTCTCTCCTCCCCCTCCCTCCCCTATCGCGCCATGATCCCATTACAAGTGGGAAAGCTTAGAGGGCTCTATGTGTTCTGTGCTCTTGCATGTGTGTCTTGAAGAAACAATGCATTGTTTTAGAAGAACTGAGCCCAAGGAAATAAACTCAAAAGAGCCTCGTTTACTGTTGGACATGATTTCACATGAGATTAGGCTTCAAGGTCTGATGCTGCAATTGGATGAGACAAGTGGGAGGAAGAGGGAGAGTATATTTTGAGGAGAGGGTGAGTATATTTTGCACAGGATGGAATTGTAAAATTTAAGGGGCCAAAGTTGTCTTTAAACATAGTGCACTTTAAGCATAGATGCAAAGCAAGAGTAAAAGCCTTTGGTAACTTCTCTCCTTGAGAGGAGAGGATGATATAACTATGCCTACCTTGAACTGAGGCTAGTGAATGCCTCAAGAACTGTGGACTACCAGACATGATGGCAGGTGAATTCTCAGAGTGACTCTTACAAGACCCTGCAGCCTCTGCTTTGTTCAGTGTATCATCTCTGGTCAGTGTCTCTCCAGTGGAGAGACCATCTGTAAGTATCTGGGTGACAGTTGCTGCTAAACCCGTCTCCGGGCCAACCACCAAGGCACGCAGACACAAGCGCAGCCTTCCTTCTTAGAGGCACCCTGGCAGCCTTCCACAATCTGAGTGTCGTCCTGCACAGAGAAGTCACCTACCTGAGCATCTACATTGTTAACAAGCTCATAAGCTATAATAAAAAAGAAAAAAAAGGATAAATGTTTGCTGTTTTAAACTAACAAGCTTTGGGGTGGAGGTGCTTTTATTATGTAGCTGTGGCAAAAATGAGAAACCTAATAAAATGTCTAGAATGTTTAGGTCAAGCACATTGGGGATCTTACTGTCCTAAGGGGCAGGTACCTGTTACGAAAGCGAACCTCATAGAGCAGGAGATGGTGCCAGATTGTACCTACCTGGGCCATTACAAAAGAGGGAGTGTCAGCTGACTTCAGTGAGACACAAAATAAACTCCTCTTTAACTTTATACAATCATTCTCCCCACAGGTATTTCCAGCCATCTCTAATGTCTTTCCTCCTTCTCACTGGCTTGGGAAAGTGAAAGAATCTATCTGTTCCTTTTCCTTTCTTTGACTTCATCTGAAACATATTTTTACTTAAAAAGAAAATCATCTAGATTTAAGAACTGACCTTAAGACTAAACTACACAAATGTGACATGCATTCTGCTACAAGTAAACAGAGAATAGTCTGCAGACATACGGGAGAACACAGAAGTTCTTGAAGAGCCAGAACCATTCAGTGGTACGATGAGACAATCTTCTTTTGGACAAACCTCCTCTTGAGAACAACTAGAAATCAGGATTTCATTTTTATTAATCAAGAACCTGCCATTCAGTGTTACATATTCAATCACCTCAATTGCCATTTGCTAACCAACTGGAAATATACAGAAACTGAGAGAAACTCAGCAGAACTCCTATACCCAGCTATATAGAAAAATAAGGATGGATCATAAAACCAAAATATACTTCTGCAATCTGGGAAAGACTCAAACAGGACACAAGAGAACAAATAATACCAAATCCAAAAAAAGGGGTAAATTTGACTTCAATAAAAAATAAATTTTTCTGTCTAAGCAATGTATGTATGTGAAAATGGAAGGACATAACTTGAGGGGATGGGTGGGGTTGGAAAATATAGGCAAGAATGATGGGAGAGGTAACATCAATCAAGATACCCTGTGCTTAGAAACTGACTTGTGGTGAACTGAACCCCTTCGTACAACTACTTAAAGATTAATAATAATAATAAATCAAATAAGAAGGTAAAAGTTAGTTTTTACTTAAGATTAAACTCCTTCCATCAAAAATCACTATATAAACCAAGTATCAGTGGTTCATGCCTATAAGCTACTTATTCAAGAGGCTGAGAATTGGGGATTGAGGTTCAAAACCGGCACAGACAGGAAAGTCCATGAGACTCTTCTCTGCCATTAACCACCAAAATCCAGAAGTGGACTTGTGGCTCAAATGGTAGAGCTCTAGTCTTGAACAGACAAAGCTCAAGGACAATGAGTTCAAGCCCCAGAACTGGTGTACACGCATACACACGCACGCGCACACGCACACGCACACACACACACACACACACACACACACACACACACACACACACAGAAAATGAACATGCAAGCCACAAACTGGGGTAAATAATACTTGTAGCAGTACCAGTATCTGAATAGGAAACTTTATTCAGAATAAAGGAATTACATAACACACTAGCAAAAATACTCCCCTGATTTTCAGTTTGCAAAGGATGGGTGTAAGATGCTGCAGATACTCAAATATACGCACATTTCATTGACTAAGAAAATTAGGGAGTGGCACTCAACATTATATTAATCACTAAGGATAAGCAAATTAAAACCATAGTCAGATACTACTTCTTACTCTGCTGTGAAGGATAAAAAGCTGTTGAGAATGTAGAAAGAAATGTACTCATTCTCTGGAGGAATATAAATGACGCAGTTATTGGGGTGGTCTGTCACCAGTTTTTGATAAATTAAACATAGATATACTCTGTAATCTAGTGCTTCCTCTCCTAAGTATTTACTGACAAGAAAACATACATCTACACAAAGGCTGGAGCCAGAATGTTTAAAGCAGCCTTGTTCCTAACAGCAAAATACTAACAACCCAAATGTCCGTGAGCAAGACAGTCGCGCATACACAAATGGTGGCTTAGCCTTGCAATGAAAAGCTACTCGGTATTAAAGAACAAATTAGACCTTTACAGATGCATACGCCTGTTGCTCTAAAGCACACTCCTGGACACCACAGACAAAATGAATTAAGATGTGCAAAACTTAACTCTGTGGAGTGGTCGCGGGTTGTTTATAATTGTAGATAATAGAATCATTTGAAGTTTCTCAAATGAGGAATTACATTAATGCTGAGTTAGATATAGTTATATAGAAAATATAGAAAATTATACTGAGGCTATATTTGAGTTAAAGAGGAAAGTGATAGCAAGATGAAGAACTACATTTGAACTACTTTTAATATTATAGACATAGATCTTTGGAGGGATTATTTACTCACTGAAATGACCTGAATGTTAAACTGATGTGCAGGATGATCACTTACCATTCAAATTAACAAAATTGGAAGAGGAAAAGCAAAAAAGCTTTTTTTGAAAAAATAAATCTTTGTCTTTACATCTTTATTTTCAAGTAGTTCAATCTAACATGTCACTTTATAACTATAATGAATGTTAGTCAGTGCCACGCTTTCATAATTCTCCATCTCTCCTAACTTCATCTATTCCCTCAATTCTCCTATTTCTATTTTCATATTAACCTATATTTTATGCCTTCTGTGCACACTACGCCAAATCTGAATGTTGAACACCAACACTATTCCAACTCCATCTTTTCCAGTATAAAATATAAATTATTTAGGAAAAAACCAGGAGCACCATCGTTTGCGATATTTCAGAATACAGTTATGGAATTTCAAATCTAAGTCATGTACATTATTCGAGAAATTTCACTTGTTCTGCTCTGCCCTTGTTTTATAGCAATACATTACAATGGTTTCCTGTTCTTAAATGTTTGTTTAAAACAATTACAATCGGCTATAAAGCATCACCAATACAAAAACATTTCCTGCTGACTTTATAAAGTCAGTCAGTAAAATGTAACAACCATTTTTAATGGATTATATTCCAATGTAGCTCAATCTGGTGGCGAGGCACTTGATGTGTATTAGTGTCCTTGAGTACAAGAACAGGAAATAGGAAAGCAGGTAGGGGTCTGATCTCATAACTGGTTGTTTGTATATCAAAGAGCTGTTCACAAACAAATTTTTGCTGTCTCTAGGAATAGCTACTATTGGCCATAGTGGTCTCTGTCCAGGGTCAATGAACTCACAAAGCAGAGCATTAAAGAATCTGGAAAATGAGGGACAAGACGTATATGCCTGAATTCCCAGCTACTCAGGAGGCAGAGATAGGAAGACTGGGAATCAAGGCCAGCCTGAGCAAAAGGTTAATGAAACCCTATCTCAAAACCAAGCCAAGTATAGTAGTGTGTGTCTGTAGTCCCAGTTACTTGAGAATTAGAAACAGGAAGATTTTGCTAAGCACAGATATAGTATATCCTATCTGAAAAATAATTACAACAAAAAAGAGCCCCAGTACAAGAGTGCTCACGGAGCCAACACAAGGCCTAACATTCAAATCCTAGGATAGCCAGAAAAGAGAAAGAATTGAGAAAATGCAGGTGATATAATTCACACCAGACGTTTCCTTTAGATATATTATGCTATATGAAAAACCTCGGAATGAAATGAGAAGGGCCCTGTAGGTTATCGAGGTGCTCACAATAATTTTAGTCTCAAAAAATTAGTCCAACATCTTGCTAAATGTGAAGTGAAAAATAGCTCTGGTGAGGTGCTAAGGCAAGAAGCAAGACACAGACATGGAGAGAAATACTTAATTTGTGCATGGAAAGGTGGATTACAGAGCCAACTTCCCTCCCTTTTCCTTCCCACTGTGAATCAACAGAAGCTTTGCCTCAGTGCAGGCCAGGATGTGTAACAGAGAATGCCACTGACAAGAACCTCCGTGCTATCTTTACCCTTCTTCTTTTATTTAATATTGTGTCCATGTTATTTCATTTAACCAGTGATGCAAGGTCTTAGAAAACACAATTGCGTCTGTGCATGTGAAGACACAGAAGAAATCAATTACAGTGCAGTAGAAAGCATTATGTTTGCTTATATACATTTTGTGCAAAGCATTTAGAAAAGGGCACACTGACTCCAAAATATATTTCCCTTAAAATAAACGCTGCTACGACAAGAAAGCAAAATAGTTATCACCAGTTCGAAGATAACACATGCTTTTCTTTGTGATTTCTCTCCTTTGTCAGCCTGGTTCCAGGTTAAAATTAGGAGCAGCAATCATTAAATACAAGACCATCATAGGTTTCCATCCTTGGGGTTATTTTTTTTAAGTATTTTACAAGTGCATCAAATAACATATTCATGTAGCGATCGTGTCTGTGTCTCCGAGGGCCTATTTCAATTGCATCCTCCCTTTCAGGAACCTTAATTGACCCATTGTCTGGTGTTAAAAAGACTTTTAAAAATAACCTATGGTGACAATGATCATTTTAAAAGCTAGCATTTGATATTGTGCTATGTGCTTACTAAGTATTTAATGGATAATATCTCATTTATTCCTCCCCAAACAGCATGAGGGATGTACTTATGCCACCTGCATTTGTAAATGGAGAAACCAGAGGCAGAAAGATTAAGAAACTCAGCTTGTAATTGGTAAACCCAGGAAGGGCTCTCTGACTCCTAAACCTACACTTTTAACCACTTTATTACCTCATATTTCATATAAAAGCCGCTTGGTTTGGGCAAATTTCCCTTTTAAAAAAACATGCTACAGATAGTATTTATAGGCATAGAAGTAACAACAAAGCATATTGCATTTGTATAAAAAGTACCAACTCGGTCATAGTGAACCCAACCATAATGTGTATAGTCTCGTCTGGGAAACAATGTATTCTAGACATTTCTACTTGGCATAGCAGGAATAGATTTTCTATTTATATAGTCAGGCAATAGAATGCCTTTTCTTTCCCTTGTGCACTATTAAGCCTGAATGTAGCTGATTGTGTGGGACTTTGTGGTATAATAAGAGAGTAAAACAAGAATCATTTCCACCACTGAGAAGACTAAAATAACTACCGTACATGGAGTAGTACATGAGAACCTGGTTCATGTTTATTTTTGAGGGACTATATTCCCATGAGATAATGCATCTATGACTTCTGAATCCTTGCCAGGCATTTTAAAGGTATTGCCTGTCATCCTCCTAGAATCCTTGTACAGTTAAAGTTAAAAGTAGTTCATATGACCAAGCAAGTAGCAGAATCAGCCGCTACCATGTCTAGACCAAAGCATACACTGAGGTATAGTGAAGGAAGAAGGTCAGAAAAGTCACGGTCAGAGTTGTGTCACTATCGTCTTTATTTGGTGTGTAAAGTAATTTTTGATTAGAGTTTCTGAGTTCACCAATTTGTTACAGATTCCTTCACACTACCCCTTACACTCAGGTCCCCGTACAGTAACAATAATCTTGAGGACTTTATCCAAGGTGCACATATGCTAGGAAAGTATATTCTTACCACTTGAGCCATGCCCCTCGCCCTTTTGTGTTCTGTTTTCGGTTGGCTGATTGGTTGGATGGGTGGGAAGTTGGTTGGTTGGTTGGTGTATTTAGATAGGGGCTCTCTATCTTTACTAGGGCTGGTTTTGAACTGGAGATCCTCCTGTCTCTATTGTCCAAATAGCTAGTATTTCAGGCATTCCCCACCATGTCTACCAATATTATGGCTCTTCAAGGAGTTTAAAAAGTTCAGCTGATGATGACAAATGGCATGGTGCAAAGGGTGGAAATGACTGGGGTTTTTTTGTTTTTTGTTTGTTTGTTTGTTTTTTGGGTCCGGTGGTGGGGCCTGAACTTTGGGCCTGGGCCCTGTCCCTCAGCTCTTCAGCTCAAGGCCAGCACTCTACCACTTGAGCCACAGCGCCACTTCCGGCTTTTTTCTTTTTGCTTATGTGGTGCTGAGGAATCGAACCCAGGGCCTCATGCATACAAGGCAAGCGCTCTACCACTGAGCCACCTTTCCCAGCCCCAAATGACTGGTTTTGATACAGGAATAGTAATCAGATTAGCTGCATTGTAGGCCACCCAAGTGCTATTCATTTAATCCTAACAAACACCCAATGAATCACACTTAGTCCCATTTTGCAGATAAAGGCACCAATTAATTTCTCTAAAGCATCATCTCCCACTGGTAGGAGCTAGCCTTTGATTCTCACACTGTATTGCTTTTACTGGAACACTGTGTGGCAGATGTCTTTATTTACAAAATGATCCCCCAAACCATAGATTAAAAAGATAACTATATGCTCCATGAAACCATAAAAAGGAACCAAATTGTTCTTCATGAGTATTTACCCTTCTTTTTAAAAAAATCAGCCAAATTTTCAATTCAACTCCATTTCCCTCTACCAAGAAAATCCTTACCTTGGGATGTTGGCTTAATTGTCCAGAGGATTTGAGACTAAATGGTGTGTCCTTTGCTTTCACTCTGCAATCAATGGCCTTTGCGTCCTTATGTCACTGTGAAGGCTTCAGCTCATCGTCTCTAGGTAGCAGCAGAGTGGAGGCAAGAGAGGGAAGTTCTCTGATAGATTAAAGGGAACTACAACCTCAGCAAAGGATTGATGGCAGCTCCAAGACAATGTACTCTCCCATTCCCTCACAAGTGTAATTTAAAGAGGATTTTTCAAGGCATGGATAGACACCATTACTCACAGCAATCTCCACTGCCTTCTCCTTCTATAACTTTTTACCAATTCTGGTCCACGGCTCCTCTGCCCTTTTTAATCAATGGCACGCATTTGCCGTGTCCTCTCCTGCATCCCCAAATGAATTTCTTATCATGTAAATTGAACAAAATGGCGAAAATGATAAATATGGCTGCAGTGTAACAGATCTGTTCTAAACTGCGTGATCTGCCTGAAGGTAAAAGGAACATCTGAAGTAAACTACGTCAACTCCCAACTCGATCTATTCTGACCAGAAGTTCACCCCAAGATCACCCACTGTCTACCAGGAAGGTGGACTCCTGTGAAAGCTGTATCTACACTGTTCTAAGATATTGAGATAAGTTCTGAGTTTTTAAAGCCACGTAATACATAAACTCAAGAGCACAGATGTATTCATTTATAAACTAGAATGTATTTGGTAATTCATCAGGCTTTTCTAACCCTTTCCCCATAGGTAGGCAATTGTGGTACGCAGAATTACATATTCTCAAACATGACTATGGGCCATAATCCCATAATGAAATATATCATGCTACACATCAAGGTTATTAAGAATTTAGGTGGACCTATGACTGCAGGTCAAGTAATCTTGAGATAGATTATCCTGGATTATCTTGGCAGGCTCAGTTTGATAACAATGGTCCTTATACATGAAAAACGGGGCACCAGATTAATCAGTGGAGAGAGATTTTTTTTTTCAAGTGAGACCTTATTAAGATTTCTGACTTTCAGAAGAATAAATTTGTATTTTCTAAACCATTAAATTTATGGTAATCTCTTAAAGTGGCAAATGTTTAAAATATAAACTAGAGTGATAATATAAGAAATATCTGAAGACATGGATGGAGTTATGGAATGGGAAATGAGAGAATGAAAGAAATTTAAAGATTATCTTGCTTTAAATCCTAACAGCTGGAGGCATGGCTCAAGAGGTAGAACACCAGTCAAACAAATACCACAGGCAAGCTTGAGGCCCTGAGTTTAAATCTCAGCATTTGGGGGGAAAAAAAGAAAAAAATAAGTAAGGGAACGGGAGAAAAGGCAAAGCAAGAAAAAGGGGGGGTGCGGCAAAGAGGCTTCTTTCCACCAAAAGATCTGTTTAAATGAAAAGCAGCACACTTACACATGTAATAAAATATTTTGCCTGCAGAGTAAGTTGAATTTTCCAAAAACTAGGCAGAGAAAGTCTATAAACTAATTTTGGTAGACATGTACAAGAAAGGTTATTTAAACAGCTGGTATAAGCAGGAGTGTCCTAGACTTGATTAGTTATCAGGAAAATGGACATTAAAAATCAAGGTAAAAAGGCTGATGAGAGTTAACCAAAATGTGAGGGGAAAAAAGGAATTTCCATAAGCTCTGTTTGTTTGTTTTAGTGTCTCCAAAAGGGAAAGTCATTCATTTAAAGATAATTTGGGTCAATTTTTAAATTGCTATTACTGTTTTCTTTAAATAATTGTACAAAGAAGTTGCCATTTAACAAAGCAATTTATGAATACAAAGCATCCCAATCAATGTCATCCCTTTCAACATTTTCACCCATCACTCCCTCCCCCCTGCCTTCCCTCATCACTCTTCCTAATTTCGTAGGATATACACTGGAGCCTTGAAAACATTCCACCTCTCTTCTCCTCTTCATTTGTCCATTCCTTTCCTCTTGACCCCACCACACACACGTTTCAAGTATCTGCTTCCTGGTTACTTTGTTGAACTGTGACTTTCCTTTTCTTAGGAATTATACTATTTGAGTTCTCCCTTGAATATTTCACTTAATACATTTATATACACTTGCATACTACTCAATGTGTTTACTTATGCATTTGTAAGCTAAATCTAGCTCCCACATACAAGTAAAAACATGCATCCTTTGTCTGTTGGGCTAGATTTGATTTATTCATCTTTCCAAGTCTTTCCATTTCTTTGCAAGTAGTAAAATATCATTCTTTCTAATGGATGAATAAAATTCCAGTGTGTGTGTGTGTGTGTGTGTGTGTGTGTGTCTCATTTTTCTTGATCCATTTATCCACAGAGGGACATCTGAGTTGATTCCATCTCTAGGCTATGGTGAATAAACATGGTTGTCCTGGTGTCTTTACTGTATCCTAGCCTGTAATCTCTTAGATAAATGCCCAGGAGTGGAATTACTGGATCATAGGGTAGTTCTCTATTTGATTTTTTGAGGAACCTCTGTAGTGCTTTCCAGAGTGGTTGAACAAGCTTATGGCTGCATCCTCACCAGCATCTGTTGTTTGGTTTCTTGATAATGGTCATTCTAACAGAGGTGAGATGAAATCTCAAGGTTGTTTTTTGATTTGCCTTTCCTTCATAGCCACAGATGTTGAGCATGTCTTCATGGGTCCATTGGCTATTTTCACTTCTGCTGAGAAGACTCTACCTGATTAGCCCATTTATTAATCAGTTTCTAAGGATTATACAAAATGGCTCTATCAGTTTCCATACCCAAGAACAGCATGGTTTGTGACAGCCCCAACCTGCAAACAACCACGACGTTCATCAGCACATTGGCTATGTCATTTGCATTGTTGTATTACTGTATTACTTTGCATAACATATAATACTACACAAAAATAAAAATATGAGAATAGGCTGAACATGGTTGTTCATGCCAATAATTCCAACATGTGGGAGGCTGCGGAAGGAAAATACCAAGTTGGAGGCCAACACAGACTACACAGCAAGTTCAAAGTCAGAATGGGATGTTTATCAAGACTCTAGCTCTAAAAATAAGGTTGAAAAATGAATGAATAGCAGCTACACATCACTATCTTTCTGTAGAACAACATAGCTGTAAGGCTTGAACTATGAAATTTTGCTCTATAGAGAACATTATAATTTTTAATTATCATGCATTTAAAATTACTCTTCATAAGGGTCTATGTACACCCCTTTGTGTCTATTTAAAATCTTTAATTCAGACAACATTACAGACTTGGAAACTTTAGTACAGAATCCAAACATTCCCAAACAGGTCGCTGTGTCCCATTTTGTTCTGTGATATTTTCCTTAGCTATTGCTGTGACAGGCCCCAAACTCAATTAAGGAATACATTAAAGAATGAGTTCTTTCAGCAATAGCACTTGTACATAGTGTATGCATGAATAAATGAATAATTATAAAGCAGTTGGATTGTACTAATTTCTTCTAGAAGTTACTTGCAACTAATTCTTACAAATTTCAGTAAATGAATATTACATAATTATTATTATCTCTGATACAATTTCAGGAGCCTAAAGAATAAATCCCAAAATTCAGCCCTCTGATGAGACCTTTAAACATATTGCCATGGTAGAAGGGAAGGCAATATCAATATTCCATGTGTAAATAAGTTCAATTAACAACAGGTTATAATTGCACGAGGGAAATGAAAATTGGCTTAAACAAGTCAATTAAATCATAAACATTTCAGGAATAAGAGGCTGTGTTTGTAATCCAATTAACGTGTTAATATAGTAATAAATTTACTGATTTGAATGGTATCTTAATTGTATTAGTAGGGCACCCGAAGAAAAAAATACAGTATATCTTAATTGTCATAAAGGGAGCTTTGGGTGTACTGTGACTACATAGGTTTGGAGAAAATTATCCATGTTAATGAGATAAAAATGCTTCTATCTAGAATAATAAATAAGGTTACTTGATAGTTCAGCTAATAAAAACGCATCCAAGGGACAGAGAAAATGGTAGAGCACAGTGTTGTATGCCAGACACTAATTATACTAAGTTCCTGATGAGAGAGAATGGGACATTTTGTACTATGACCAAAAAAAAAAAAACCCACTTTCTAGTTTAAACACTCAGATAATCATGGGAATAAAATATTCCATGGATAATTCTATATTGCTACCTCAATTACCACAAATTAAGCTGATATTAATATACTTTACTGCTGCTCAGCCTTAAGTGAAATCAGTTACCCTTCACTGGTGACTCTGGGGAATGAGCCTTTCTCCTATTTCGGCGTAATTACCTGTAATTTATGGGGCACAGAGAGCCCCGTGCAGTGTAGTCAAGGTCACGTAAAGAAGGCTGAACTGCATTGTTTTCCACCACCATCTGTGATCTGGGCCAAGCTTGCACCTCCCCAATTGCCACTGCAGAAGACGCCCTCCTCCTCTCCACATTCTCAGGCCAAGGGGCGGGATGATCATGAGAGTTAGACAACTGTGCATTTTAATGAGTCCATGACACTCCTATTAAGATGCTGAAATAGATAAATAATGGCTTTGAGTGCTAATTGCAACAATTCAGTGGGAATGCCTGCAAAGAATACTGATGATCCACTCGGGATGGATTCCAATTTACTTCTGCAATATTCGTCCATTCCATAAGCTTTACATTCTAGTACAGCCAAGTCAGATCTTCCCAGGTTAGTCAAACCCCCAGTGATCTGAAACATCACCACAAGTCAACATCGCTCCACTAATATTTCTTAATTCTTACCTCCCTCCTGTAAATTTCATTGAGAAAATTTTCTATTTGCTTCCATACTGTTTATTCTTGCTCTTTTGTTGTTGTTGTTAACCAAGTAGAAAAACACTTGGGAAATGGCATGCAAGTTAAATTACTAAACCTAGTGATGAATAGGGAGTAGCATTTTGTAAGCAAAAACCAGACAATCAAGATAGGCAATGATAACATCTTAATTAGTTTATATACAGAAAGCACTAGCTTTGTGATGGCCCCTAGAGTACAAGTTTCCTAACCTCCTGCAATTCACAACTCCACATGTATTGTTGAGAAGGAAGATGATAAACAAGCAAGAGGCAAATATAAAATGTGATAATAAATGAGAATATTAAAGCAAGATCGTAAAGAAAAAGAAAACAATAGCAGGGGGAGCCAAAGAAGGCCTAACAAGAAATATGTGAGCATGAATAAGAGGGAGGTCAAGCCATAATAACTAGAAGAGGAAGATTGCAGGGAGAAGAAAGAATGTATGAGGTTGGGGCACGGAAAAAGATGCACCGCACATGTCTGAAGAAGGTCAAAGGAGGCCAGTGTGTCTCCAGTTTAGAAGGCAGAGAAAAAGTTCTAGAACACAGCTGAAAGATCTGAGAGATCACAAAGAACTAGCTATTAAAAGATGTAAGCCAGGGTTCAAATTCACAAATCAAGGGGAAGAATGATATAGGTAGGTGGGTGGGTGGGTGGGTGGGTAGGTAGGTAGGTAGGTAGGTAGGTAGGTAGGTAGGTAGGTAGGTAGGTAGGTTGGTTGATTGATTTTTATAATGATATATAAATATGTTGCTATCACCAGAAGCCAGTGGATATTGCTGTGATATCTCATGTCTCAAAAAGAAGCATTTTGGCTGATGGACTACAGGTAGATGTTAGTGTGTCAAAATAACAAAGACAATAGTTGTGAGGCTATAACAATAATCGAGGTGAGAAAGTATAGCAGTTGAATCAGGACCTCAACAATGGCGGTAGTTAGAAACTGTAGTGTCTGTTTCCCTCTGTGCGTACCTGAAGTAGAACCACAAGGACTGTATTTGTTATATATTAAAGCTAAGACCGTGCAAAAAGAATTGTAGACAAATTCAGTATTTGGGCATAAACAACTGCAAGGACAGCATTATGCTTTACTGAGAAGGAAGAAAGTGTTCAGATACAAACGGCACTCAAACGGAACTGCTGAGAGAGAGTAGCCAGAAATATGAACTCATCCTGGACCAAGCTGGAAAAGGAAATTCACAAAACATCAGATTTCAAATTGCTCTTAAGTCACCAGTCTGTAAGAGATCATTCTAGAATAAGAGCAATTAGAAAGAGGAAGAGATCTAGGACAACGAAGGGCATGTGAGAAAGCACTAGCAAAGATGCAGAACTGTTGAGTTACTGCAAAAAGGAGAACATCCCTCCCAAGTTGAACTGAGGCAATCCAGGATGGGGGCCAGATGTGAATGCCGATTCAGATCCCTGGTGGTTTTGGAGCGGGGGTGGGGGAGGTTCTGTAGAGAAGTGAGAGTAGAACTGCTTGGAGGATGTCTAGAAGAATATGACCGCAAGCAAGTAGACACATAGGTCAAGACCTTTGGTTGGGTGTGGGAAGGAACCGAAAAGACAGAAGCGGAGAGGAAAAACGAGTGAGAAAACATTCATATGTGAGAATTATAGCTTCAGCATGATAAGAATGAGCAAAAAATTAAATATGGAGAAAATGTGGGGCGTGTCAAATTTGGTCTTAGAGAAAAGTAGAGAGTTCATCCCCATAATGAAGGAAGGGGTCATTTCAAACAGATGGACAAGATTTCATAGAGGAACCATATGGTTTTTTGTTTGTTTCTCTTTTTGTGTCAGTACTGGGGCTTGAACTCAGGGCCTGTGGATTATCCCTTAGCTTTTTTTTGTTCAAGGCTGGCACTCTTGACCCATAGCTCTACTAGCATAGACTTCTCCTTTCTCAGTGAAGTAGGGAGGAAGCTTATCATCTGAGAATGAAGATCAGAAGGTTTATGCCGAAAGTCTGACAAAACAGAGATGAAAATAAAGAAGGTTCTTTAGGAGGGTACAGCAAATGGACTGCCAATCTAAAGAAAGTAACCTTGAATTCCAAGTGAGCCCATTTAACACAGCTTGATTTTCCCAGTCACATTCAACTACCCAGATTTAGAAACGAGCAAGTAAAACGGTGCCATTACTAGAAAATATGATGAAGAGGGAGAGACAGAAAGGACAATATATCTGATGATGTTCATAGAAAAGGGAACTAAAATGATGGACCTTTTAAAGAATAACCAAAGAAGGTAGGCTTGGTGGCTCACACCTTTATTCCCAGCATTTGTAAGGCTAAGAGATAATGGGATGGATGGGTAAGGTCAAGACCAGCCCGAGCTACGCAAAGAGACCTTGTCTCTAACTAAATAAATGAATGCTGGATTTATTCACTTTCTAGGCAAGGAATGTACAGTAGGCAATGAGTTTCTCTGAGTGTAAAGTCTGACCCTCAGCAAAGGACAACTAGTAGGACAAAGTTTGGATTGTCCAAAATGGTAGCTAGTCTTTCTTATGATCTGTCATTATCTCAGCATAAAACTGGCCATTTGGGCAACTGTTATATGGAACGAAGCCCAATTCTGAACAATCTAGGTTAACTTAGTATAAAACTAATTTTAGGTTAAGAATAATCCAGTCATCATGAGCAACTACAAGGTTAGAGCAGACTTATTAAGAGTCATCCAGAGGTCAAATCCTGAAGTGACAGTTAGATGTGAGCAAAGATATTTTATTAGCAGACCAGAGAACCCAAGCTAAGCAAAGACATATGGGAGAGAATAGCAGCATAAGTGTGATATTCCTGTAAAGTCTACAGAGAGTATTGCTGGTCTGGATATTAAAGAGAGCCAGCTTGAGAAGTGAGAGATGGGAACATAAAAATTATGCAAGGACTTTAATTGTACGGAATACTCAGCTACAGGCATATATGCTTACACCAAGGTAGTGGACAAGATGGTTGTAGAAGTTTAAGAACTTGGATGTCACAATTGGTGGGAGAATTGTTAACACTGCAAGTAAAATCGGTGACAGTGACAGGAAGTGTTGGAGAAAAGGAGAGCAAGCATTGAAGATCTTCAAGGAATTCACTGGGAAGTAAGACATCGGCAGGGTTCTGCCACAAAGGAAGCAGGGTTGCTGTAATGTGACCTTTTAAGTTTCAAGATTAGAAATGTTTTGGAGAAGAGAGAGATCATTAGCAGTCCTTCACCATGTTTCACAGAGAAGACCCAGAGTAAAACAAGCTCTGTGAAGGAAGACAAAGCCAGAATAAGAGACGTGTACAGACAGACAGTAGGAGTTTGAGAGGCGACCTGGGAAGTGAAGGGCTTGTTGGGGTTGCTCCCAATGGCAGAGTCGGGACCCCGGATGTGTGGGAAGACAGAAAAACAGGCCTCTTCCAGGAGCACCCTGAGCAGGTGAGGGCCAGTGTGAAGCCTTCCCACTCATCCCTCTTACCTTTCTGCAGCCGCTGTGAAAAATGACCTTCCGCTTTGCAAGACCTGCTCATAGCCTGTGAGTACTATCCCTGCTTTGAGCGAAGATGTGCCTAAGACACCCCACACCCCAGCAGAAGCAGATACCATAACCACCTGACAAAAGCGTGGGTCTCATACTTAGTCCAAATCCCTAAGTATCCATTAGCAAGCAAGTGGCAGCCAGTCATAAACCTAGCCTTGAAACTGCACCATGAAGAGATCATTTAAAAGCCACAGCTACAACGTCAAGTCTTCTGCCTTTCCCTTAATCAGTATTCAGTCAGTGCCCAAACACAGGGCCCATTTTATTTCCGTGTTTCAAACCTTGTCCCCAATTTATTACCTCCCTGGATTGTTTCATTCTTTCAACAAAGAGTCATCGAGCACCTATTGTGTTATGTGTTATGGGGGAATGCAAAGAGAAATAGAATGCTATTTCTGCCCTCAAGTTGCTCTAAGCCTTGAGTGGGACACAAACATGCAAATAAGGAACATCATAGTTTCTGGAACATGGCTCACATGCTGTCCTTTCCAGATGCCAACATCCACTTTGCAATTCGTAATGCAAGTTACCTCTCTTGGTCTGCTGGCCAGCCTTACTTCAAAAGAGTGGTTGCAGGGGTGGGAAGGGTCCTTGGTTTTGTTTCTATGTCAGTACTGGGGCTCGAACTCAAGGTCTGTGCTTTCAAGCACTTTTCTGCTTGAGTCACATCTCCACCCCCTTATGCAACCAGGCAATTCTCACGTACTTTTCAAAGGACCCTTTCAGTTCTTGACTTTCCTACTTTTGAGGAAATATGTTTCTCCCTGGGAATATATTTCCATTCTCTCTCTGTTCCAAGAATAGAGCTAGGTTCTGACAAAATAAAATGTAGAGTTTCTCTAGCATAAAAGAGCAAACACGCTGGTGAAGGAAGGGACAGCCAGTATTTACATGAAGATTGCATAGAAGTGTTAAGGGATCAAAAAGAAGGGAACATGGGAGGCAGAAGGTACGGAATTAAGAAAATTATTAGACTTTTCTTTAATCAGTTGTAGGGCTTGAACTCAGGGCCTGGGCGCTGTCCCTCAGCCTTTCCACTCAAAGCTGGTGCTTTACCACTTTGAGCCACGCTACCACTTCTGGTTTTCTGGTGGTTAACTGGAGATGAGTCTCACAGATTTTCCTGCCTGGGCTGGCTTCCAACTGTGATCCTCAGATCTCAGCCTCCTCAGTAGCTAGGATTTACAGGCATGAGCCAGCTTTATTAGCCCTTTTTATCTGAGTTTCTATAATAAAATATCATGTCCCATTAATTTTAGAATTTGCTTTGGTTAATATTTGATGCTCATCACATAAACGAAGTTAACGCTAAGTACTACTTTATAAGCTAGAGTGATGTAAATACTACTATGGTTAGAATTTCATAGACAGAGACAATGGATCTGTATCCATGCTTTTAGCCAAATTGTGACAAAATCTCAATCATTGTTGGGTGATATAAAATACACTGGGGAAAACAGAGGTATGACTCAAGTAGTAGAGCACCACCAGCCAGCCTTGAGCAAAAAAGCCAATGAGAGAAGGTGGCAAGCTTAAGCTCTAGTACCAGCACACGCAAAACAGGCAAACTCACAATAAATAAAATACACTGGGGCAAGGAAAGCAAGATACATGAGTCCCATCAATCTCAAAAGAGTACTAGACATAAAATACATTGTTTGTACGAATATTTTTTCTGGTTTTATATATTTAGGCCCAAGGACAATCTGTATAGCAAGCTCAGAGGCAGAAATGAAATCCAGAGCTGCTAACAATCTACTCCAATATGTTCACACATCAGAGCTGAAATTTTTTTTCTTTCTATTATCAAGACACTTGTTTTGTTTGAATTGGTTTGGGGGCATGTGTTTGTAAAAAAAAAAAATACCTCTTAGAGAAAAAGAAAGAATACCAAAATACCTCTCTTATATGAAATAAGTCCAGACGGTAGAGTTCTCTATCGTTTATATTAGAAGAGAAGGGCTTTGGGGTCGATCCTGAATCAGTCCAAACCAGCCGCTGGATTCCGTTACCCTATCTATCTGCAAGAGCAGCCAGGATGAGTCTGACGTCCAGCTGCCCCTGTGATGCTTCTCTTGCTGTTTGCATGAAAGAAAGGCTTGAAATAAAATTTACTCTTTGCTCTCAGCAAGAACTAATACTTATCAAATGCCCTGGTCAAACACAATAAAATCATACTGTGTAAGGAAATTGCTTTTGTAATTGATTTACTAGTTTTCATAGAGGAAAAAGCATTTCAGTAGCATTTTCATTAAATTACTTGTCCACAACAACCGAAAAATATCTGGTTTTCACTTTTTAAAGACCCAATATCTCTGCTGTTTGTATTTTTAAAGTAAAAGTAATAGAAAGAGGAAAAATGCAAAATCTAATAGTACACTATATAGTAAATAAAAGACCTGGTATGTGTTTTATGCTAGACGTACAGAGTTAGACATTATTTACGGAGATAACCGTGCTTTTCTTGAGAGGGCTGGTCTGGCTGTTTTTGACCAACCGAACCAACTATTCTGAGCCTCAAGGACAAGCACAATTGCTCAGACCTTCCTCATCAGGACTTGATCTGTCATTCAGGCCCAAGAAGCCTGAATGCCAAAAAAGAAACTTGCATCACTTAAAAAGAGATGAAAATAATTTTTAAAAGCCATCTAATTTTTATTTGGATAGAATCATCTGAAATAAAAGCAAATGACTTGAAATTAAATGTTTAGTCATGTCCACAGAGCTGGAAGTTCTAGAAGGAAGAATCTTGTGTGCATTGCGTGTTTACGTCACAGAATCAAGCCTACAAGCAACATGTTCTGTGTGAATATGTGTCCGTCATCCTATGCCTCTGTGATCAAATACCTCAGGAAAGCAACTTAAGAGCAAACATTTCTTTTGGCTCATGGCTCAGGGGCATTAGTCCATGGTGACTGTCAGGAAGCAGAGAGAATATAGGAAAAAGACAAGGCAAATCAAAGAAATGCAAACCAAAACAACACTGAGGTATCACCTCACCCCAGTTAGAATGACTATAATCAAGAACTCTAATAACAACAGATGCTGGAGGGGATGTGGTCAGAAGGGAACCCTTACTGCATTGTTGGTGGGAGTGTAAACTTGTTCAACCACTTTGGAAAGCAGTATGGAGGTTCCTCGACAGACTGCACATAGAGCTTCCCTATGACCCAGCAATCCCACTTTTGGGCATTCACCCAAACGATCATAAACAAGGCCATACATACTAAAGCTACCAGCACAACTATGTTTATTGCAGCATTATTCACCAGAGCTAAGATATGGAACCAACCCAGATGCCCCTCAGTAGAAGATGAATGGATCAAGAAAATGTGATATAGATAGATAGATAGATAGATAGATAGATAGATAGATAGATAGATAGATAGATAGATAGATAGATAGATAGAATGGAATTCTATGCCTCCATCAGAAAGAATAACATCGCCCCATTTGTTAGGAAAAAATTATATTAAGTAAAGTAAGCCAGACTCAAAGAAACATAGGTCCCATGGTTTCCCTTGTTTGCAATAACTAGTGTGCATGTCTAGGACAAGCAGAAAAGGTCAAAAGCTATGTACACATGACCATATAAGATGATAAGTGAAATGAACCCCAAGATAGGGACACAAATGTTTTTCTTTCTTGCTATTGTTTTTAAAAGTATTGATAATGGGGGCAGGGAAGGTGGCTCAGTGGTAGAGCGCTTGTCTTGCATGCATAAGGCCCTGGGTTCGATTCCTCAGAACCACATAAGCAAAAAGAAAAAATCTGGAAGTGGCCCTGTGGCTCAAGTGGTAGAGCGCTAGCCTTGAGCTGAAGAGCTGAGGGACAGCGCCCAGGCCCAGAGTTCAGGCCCCATGACCAGACCCCCCCAAAAAAAGTATTTATAATGTACCATGTGAATTTTTTTGTTTCTTTTGAATGTTCCTCCCCCACAGCATAACCCATTTTCACTGTATTTGATGTCGGTGCCCTGCATCTTGTACATACACTTCTCTAATTTGAGGAGGGAAAGGGAAAAAACGAAATGCTTAAATAGGGATACAGGTTGACCCATTGTAACAATGAGATGTACAAGACATTATGAAAACAAACTTTACAAGTTCAACACAGAGGGGGTAGAAGGGGAGTTGTGGAGGTGTGGAGGGAAGGAATGATAGGGGAAAACGAAGGAGGAAGCAACAGTCCTCGATAGGAAATGTACTCATTACCTTACTCATGTAACTGTAACCCCTCTGGTACAGTATTTTTACAACAAAAAAACATATTTTTTAAAAAAGATGAGGCAAGATGTACCACCAAAAACACATCTCCTGTGATCCATTTCCTCCACCAAGACTGCCTCCCACCTTTTATCACCTCCAAGTTATGTCATCAGAGCACCCGTCCACTCATCAGGTCCAAATCCTCAAGGTCTAATCACTTCCAGAAATGCCATTACAGGGCACACCCTCGGTGCACTTTATTCATCTCCTAGGTGTTCTTCAATCCAATTGAATTAACAATCAAATTAACCATCACAGAATATCTCATTTAATTAAATACAAAGTGTCTTTGAGTGGATGTCAAACATAACGTCTTTCATTGTGAACTTTTCTGAGATATAAAACTTCTCAAGCTCCCACTTTATCTCCTATTTTGAGAGCACATCAAAGGAAGAGAGAATGTGGTTAGGTATCAATGGAAAGCAAGGGAAAAAAAGAGAAAAGGGAAAATCTGGAAATGGGAAAATGTCCTATGCACACGCATGCACACACAAGCGCACACACACACACTCACACACACAAATGATGGCTACATTTGGTGGACATTTTAGAATCTAGGTAGAATAAAACATTTTATTTTGAATAAACCAGAATATTCCAACAAACTCACCTGTTATGCTGACACAACTCAAGAACATTCATTTACCCAACATACATTTTCTGACACTTGTCACTCAATAAGCATACTGCTCAGCTCTATGGATCCAATAATGTTCCTACTATATATATATATATATGATTATTTCTGAAGGTCATGCATAAATTCAGGAATAGAATATATAGACCATCTCCTCATGGAGGGAAAGTACATTTAAACATGATCGTATTCTGTATACCATGTAGGAGATGTTGTAGGCACCCCCTCTGAAGTCAACTCACAAACACAGGGCACATGAATGTAGCAAGCCAAGCACTTCCATTGCCCTTCAGCCAAGCATTGATCTAACATGCTGCGGTATTTCATCTCTTTGCACTCAATTAAATTCAGGTTATGCCTTGGACAGAGATTCCTAATCTGAACAGGTTACAGAAAGAAATCTGCAAAGGCAAGGTAAGATGGCAGGTGAGCTCACTCAGCCCTTTCCCAATTTTCAAGAGCTTCCTGAAGTGTCTCCTAGAAATTAGTAAATCATGTTAATATGAATTTTAGGAGGCACCCATAACCTGATTAATCAACTTATAAATTTCTATTTTAAAAACTTTTACTCATTTAAAAACACTTTTGCATTTTCAATACATAGATAACAAGCCAGGTCTGATGTGGAATCTTTTGGGGGGGGGGGAAATCAAGCTGAGGCGTCCGTTTTCACACAGACAGAATACGGGGTTGGCATTTTAAAAACTTGTTTGTATAAAGGACACTGTTGTTGGTTTTTTAAAAAATTCATTATCCTGCTCACTTGCCTTATTTATTATAATTTATGGATTACTGGAATTCATAATTGAATAATATGTAGATGTCACCTAGGGGTGTTAAACCAATTTTCCTACTTGGAATTGTTGGTCTAAATAAGAATGACACTAACGTTAGCATTTTCTCTCTGATTAGAGACACTATGGATTTGCAGTCACCTCCATGTAATATAAATCAATAAAGAATAATTTTCCAGGCAGTAAATCAATTGTCAGTTCACAGACCCTAATACCCTTGTGCAGGATTTATTGAAAAAATGAGTGGCAGTCTTGTTAGAAGACATACAGCATGCTTCACAGGGACATAATAGCGTGAACCTCACACTACTGAATTCACCGCAGTGCAGAATCCAACAGCAATGTCCCTTTTGTTTCCATGGAATGCAAATTTGAATAGATTTCTCAATGATTAAAATAAATCACGACAGATGGTTGGGAATTCTTTGGGCTATCACCACCCCTTTGCTAGAACTGCCTGTATCTGTGGCACAGTGGAGTCAGTGAACTAATGAGATTACTCCTTCTATATTTTTACTAGCGTGGATTCATTGTGCAAAGGGGTTTCATTTTGACATGTCCAGTTAGGCATACAATGTCTGTTGTTCAGACTCACCCCCTCCATGACGCTTTTCTCTCTCTGTGTTCCTCCCCTTATCTAGCCAATCTCAATAAGCCTCATGGTTCATTTTCACACATGTACATGGAGTATTTTGACTATCCTCATGCTTTGTCATCCTATGAGGAATTAATTGTATTTTAAATCCAATAGGGTACCACCTGCCCCCTCAATATTTCCAAAGTAGCTAGACTAAATGGAGATGTGCTGCTAAGGACCTCATATACACCGAACATAAAATGTCTCAATCGTTTTTATATTCACTAGATGCTGAAATAGACATACTCAGATATAGATGAGTAAAACATATTGTTAAGCTTCATTTCAACTGGGTTTTTTAAATCTTTGTTAAGCTACTAGAAAAATTTAAAATAGGCAATATTTTCTAGCAAAGGAAGTTGAAAAGAGAGACTCTGGATCTCATAAAATAGGGGTCTGGGCCCTGGCCTGAACCAAAGCTGACAACACATTTACCTTCATGGGTAAGTCTCTGCAGATGTAGCAGGAAAAACCCCAGAATAGTCTAAATCAAGCTGACCAAAGGACCCAGGAAACTGAAAAGCATATCATGGTTAACTATGACAGTCTAACAAATCCCCAGATAACAAAATAGTTTACCTACATAAACAGACAAGATAAACCCTCATTTTTTGAAAGGAGCATTATACAGATACTCTTAAGAGGTGAAAAAGGTAAGACTTGGATGTTCATAGGAGAAGGTAGCTCATAGAACATATCATACCTATTTTTACTTAAAAGTCCTACAGAAATAACACAAAAGAACCTGAGAAGAGAGGAAGGCCAGATCTGGTGTAGGCTACCTACTCAAATTCTCCATGAAAGATGATCAGAAAACTGATAATTGTGTAACAAAGATATTGAAAATTCCTTTGTGTGAAAACTTTTCTTCTGGTTCAATGGTTACACACGATCTTATTATGTTCAAACTCATGCAAAGGGCTTGATTCAAATAAATGAGGCCCTAATTAGAAGAAAAAGGACCTCATACCTATTTAAGTTTTTATAGTGTACTTAATTAGAAATGTCCTTGGAATAGAATGAACTCCAGACAATGAAGAAGGAAATACTTAGAAGAAGTAAAATATATAACAGTATCCACAAATACTGTGATAAGAGATAGGGTCACATGAAGATAAGGATGGAAGGAGGGATAGTGGGCAAAGAATTGATTAAAAGTATGGTACTCATATCCTGACTTATGGAATCATAACCTCTTTGTACAACTACTGAAGAATAAAATTACAAACAATATTCTAATAGTCTTCTTAAGTGATACAGAAGATCCTCAATTCCCAAAGGATACAACAACCCCAAATCCTCTGAAAGTTCTTTGACAGGCTTAACATGGAGCAGAAAATGCATAGGGACTCCAACACTTTCCAACCAGGGGTGACATCACCACATGTCTGCAGAGGGTACGGCTTATCACAATTCAGAGGTGTGACTGGCATCTCCTGGGTGAAAACCAGGCTGATGCAGAACAGCCTGTACCACATGACAGCGCCCATGAGAACAGAAAGGTCATAGTTATACTGTTAAGAAGCCTAGAAATGGTACTTTCAGAAGCCAGGAAGGATGAAAGAAAAGGATCCCAGAATTCAGAGTACTCCAGTGAACAGGACATATATTGAGTGTGTACAAGACTTAAGCTTCAAAGAATGAAATAGCACCTACGTTCATTGTTCGCCCCTACTTTTCCTCCCTCAGCATCACTTCAGACATTTCGCTAGAAATTCTTTGTTAAGTCACCATCTCGACAAAAAAAGAGAGAAATAATTCGAATTTATGTAGGAGATGTATGCACATATTATGCAGAGAAGTAAAATTATGCTTTATTCTATTAAGAATAAAAAGACTTGTCATAAATTTAGACTGGGCTCGTTTCTTTATGCTTTATAAAGTCTATGCACAAGTACCTGAAAAGAATGCAGACAGAAAATGTACCCATTAAAGTATTTACCCTCCAAATAACCTAAAGTCATAAGAAATATAGGTTTAATTATCTCTTCAGATGTTTAGCTACTACAGTCATTCAGAGTCCTGCCATACTAGAAAAATGGAGCACACATTCAATACCAAATTTCAATCTCCTGCTTTGAAAATACTCTCCTGTGGGCTGCAACTCATAATCAACCATCCTATATCACCATTCACCTTAGTACATTAATACGATGTTAAATATGTGTTAGAGATAAATTCACGATCTATAACAATTCCAGCATTCTGAAACTAACAGCTAGAAGTATTTGACTTCTCCTTTTAAAGAATCTCACACATATTCAGTTAAAATACCTTCCAAACCAGCAAAAGAACTTCCATAGTGAAACATCAGCCAAAAATCAATTTTGAAAGAAATCTACATTATGTTAATAGTTGCCTGATGAATTCCCTATTTAGGCAACATTTTTATTTTAATAGACACTTATGAAGAATATGCTCTATTCGAATTCTCATGGTGACATTTTTGAGGATCCAAAGTTGCAATACATAATGTTTATATAGTGAGCAAAAGAAGGGAAGGGAGGAGGGGGAGGGGAAAACACACATCGATGCAAAATTATACATGGATGTCCATGTCAGCACAGTCAAAAACTGGAAATAATCTAGAGATCCATCAATTGATGAGTGGTTAAGTAAGGCATGGCATCTCTATGCAACAGATATTATTTGGCCATAAAAGTTTTTATACATGCTCCAGTATGAAAAAATAGCAGTCTCAGGGAAATGAGTCAAGTACATGTTTTATTTTTACATCCGCATGAAATGATCAGAATAAGCAGGTACAGAATACAGTAAAGAGATCAACAATTGGTTAAGGGATGACAGCCACAGAGATAACTCGGGGGTGGGGGGGAAGTTAGTCTTTTCTACAAAGGTGCTGGCATGTCATGACTCAAGAAATAAACACAGATAACCAACAACCAACTGAAATTTAATACGTAAGCATACAAAACTTGGAAGGGCCCATGTTCATTCCCCAGGACATATTAAATATCAATCACAAAGTAAAACAAAATCAGACTGCATTGTATTTTAATTATTTTCTCTTCAAAAGCTTTTCAAAACCAAGGTAACAGACTTATTATAGGAATCAATCATAAAACATGTTAGATCAAAGTTATATCCTTACTGGGCACCAGTGGCTCACACCTTTTATCCTAGCTACTCAGGAGTTTGATATCTGGAGGATCCAGGTTCAAAGCCAGCCCATGCAGAAAATTCCACAATACTACATCTCCAAATAAACCAGCAAAAAGCCAGGCTGGAGGAATGGCCCAAATGGCGAAACATTAGCTAAGCAAACATACTGAGCAAGTGTGAAGCTCTAAATTCAAAATCTGATATCAGAAGAAAATAATAAAAGACACATCCAGAATGTACCTTTTACCATGCAATAAAGGTAACAATAATCATAATAATACTTTCTAATTTTAAACATGAGCAACATATTTTAAAATTCACAAAACATTTGATCCCCTCTACTGAACACATATCATTAATATCAAGAACACATAAATTAAAACCACAGTGAGTTGTGACAGTGTATGCTTTAGAATGGCTAAAATTCAGGGGCCATCACATTAAGAGTAAGCAATAAGGTGGAACAAATGGATTTCTCATACACTGCTATAAAAATACAAACAATAAAACACCTTGGAAAAAGAGCCTTCCAACAGACCAGATGACCTGGTCTTTTCATTTCTAAATACTTATGTACACTACACTAGAAATAACTCTAAGTCCATCAACAGGTAAATGGATCAACTGTAATATATTCAAAGAAGTGTACTATCATTCAATGTTGAAAGTTTTAAACCAAAAATATGAAGTGAAAGCAGACAGACAAAAAGAGCACGTGCTGCATAATTCCATCTTTATAAAGTAGCAAAAAAAGAAAAAGAAAAAAACTACCAATCTACATTGACAGCAAAGAGGTTAGTGGGTAGGTATGAGAAATCACAAAGAGCTATGAGGAGATTTTCAAGATTGATGGATATTTTCATTATATTAATTGTGTTGGCTTCATACATATACACATAGATCAAAACATCAAATTTTACATTTCATATATGAGTAGTTTATCTGTGGGCAGTTATATTTCAAAGGAGCTATTTTTAAACTAAAGTAAAAACAATATGAAAAGTTCCTTAGGGAAAGTGAATTTTCAGAAAACACTCTCAACATCTTTGAATAAGCCAGGGTTAGATTAAAATACAGTAATATTAAATTTTAATTAGGGAAGTATTGTAAGACTGCAGTTTATTTTTATTCTTAATTTCTCTATCAAAAATACATTTCATCCAATTAGAAATCTGTATATTAATAAAAGATGCATTTTAAAAAACCAACATCTGGTTGTACATTCTAACAGTTCCTTTGTTATTGGCTTCTGGTTATTAGCATACACTTAAGAAATTTCATGGGAGTTTAGAATTAAAATTCAATTTATGTTCTTCATTTGTAAGATTTATTGAGTATTTTGTGTCAAGGGGAATATAAAATAAAAGCACCTCAAATTTTATAACACATACTGCACTTTAAATAGCATAAGTAATTCAATTTACATATTGAAAACCATCATTAAACATAAACTGAGTAGAAACAAATCTCATTTCCTCTTAACACCTTAGTGCATTTTATGTGGACAGAGAAGTGGTTATGGCAGGGCGTAGGAAAAATTCCCAAAGGTAAATCATAATTCTCCTATAAATTGTCAGGTATTTAACATGTGCATCTTATTATGAAACCTTGTGGGGGAGAAGAGATAGGGCAAGTTTTCTACCCTCAAGGAGGTTAGAGTGTGACTGAGGAAACAAGACTCTAAGGCAATGTGCCAATGATAGAAGATCAGATGACGATCAGTAATGGAGTCAGTACAGCGCCGGTGAGTAATCTCTGAGCCTCAGAGGTGACAAAGTGGCTTTTGATAGTTTGTGGATGATGAAGAAGCTTGTTTCACCCTATCAGAGCTGCTCACTTGCTTGTTACCTTTCCCATGGGATTGCAAGTTCCTTGAAAGACACAGTGTTCTGCTCCATGCCTGGACACAGCATGTACTCCATACACAGGGAAATGGATAACAGAAACCTCAGAAGATGTGGATATAAAGAATTTGAACAGCTGGGTGCTGGTGGTTCACGCCTGTAATCCTAGATATTCAGGAGGCTGAGATCTGAGGGTCACAGTTCAGAGAGCCAGCTTGGGCAGGAAAGTCCATGAGACTCTTATCTCCAATTAACCACCAGAAAATCAGAAGTGGTGCTGTGGCTCAAGTGGTACAGTGCTTGCCTTGAGCTGAAGAGCTGAGGGACAGCGCCCAGGCCCAGAGTTCAAGCCCCATGACCGAATTTAACATACAATTATGACAATCTCATTTTCATTAGGGCAAAAGCAGAAGGTTTGAAAAGCAAGAGTTACCTATAGCAAGATAGGGCAGGCCAGCACTCCTGTATAATCAGATACACCCAGAACAGTCAGACACAAAAAGATGTGATATGGTTACTATAATGCAAATTGAGACAGATGATAATAATACCAGTTAGTGGACTGAAAATAATTTACACATCAACTATACAGAAGACTTAACTCAGGGTTTAGAAAGTTCACAAGAAGGCCTGTTGCAGTCCAACATCTATTAAGAAAGAACCATGCACTCATTACATGACTTATGTAGCTGCAATCCTTCTGTATATTACCTTCATAATAACAATTCAAAGATAAAACTTTTGTTTAAAAAGAACTATGCTTACCTCCACAGCACATACTAAAATTGGACCCATTCCAGGAAGATTAAAACAGCTCTTGTACAGAGATAACAGAGGTAAAATGGTTCTTTTTTTTCATAGAGCGTCCAGTATCATGCAGCAATGTAAAGAACTCTGAAAAGTCAGGAGGTTTTGATAACATCACATGCACAATTCACTTTGTCAGGGGGATGAGTTATGTTTGTCAACTTTTTTTACATCAAGTAGGAGATTACAAAAAGTGGGAGTTCAGAGTATGCAAACAAAGCTCAGATACTTCCTCAACAACCATGCAAACTATTTTTCATAGATATTCACATCGATTCTTTTCTTCCCAGCAAAAGCTGGAATTCTAGGTTAGCTGCTCAGCATACTTCTCCATCTCATCTGTAGATTGGGGAGCAATCTAGGAACAATGTTCACCAACTCTGCAACACAATTGCTTCTGGAAGCATGTCTGCCCTCAAAGAAATTAGGTGGCTCACATGCCGCAGATATTTATGTTAAAGGAAGTCTGCTTGTGAGAGGCAAATATGTAACTCAAATTTATCTCCCAGAGACAAGCTTGAAATCTGAAAATTCGCAAGTCCTTCTTTTGTGAGTTGCTTGAAATTGCTGTTTTTCAACTCAAGAACACCTGTTTAGTGTTCTCCTCACCGTGGTAAATGAAGCTGCTAAGAAAACAGGATCTGAAGGTTTTAATGAATGAGAAACACAAAGGATTGACAGATTTCAACACATTACACCACCCTCATCCTGTCCCCCTAATGAAGGAGGATCAAAATGGAAGAGAACGGTTGTGGTATTGGGCTCTGGAGTCTGCTTTTCGAGTGCTGGGAAGAGCTCAGATTGAGTATCATTCTACTGGGGCCAGACATAAGCAATTTTCACAGTGCTGTAAAATAGCATGTTACAGACATGGCCCTTGTAAGTGAACGACTAAAGGTTTGGTGCTCAGCGCCAGGCACCCTTCCAAGTAACTTTCCATCTCAACCACACCATGCTCTTAATCAAAATCCTACCTAGGCCTTCTCTACTGGATCCCATGTAACCATAAAACAAAACAAGCACAGCACAGCAACAAAGCAACAAAGCCCAAAAGCACTTCTCTATTTTATTATTGAGAGAGAGAGAGAGAGCGTGTGTGTGTGTGTGTTTGTGTGTGTGTGTGTTCACGCCAGTCCTGGGAGCTGTCTCTGAGTTTTTGTGCTCAAGGATAGAGCTTTGTCGCTGGAGCCACAGCTCCATTTCTGGCTTTTTGACGTAAGAGTCTCAATGACTTTCCTAACCAGGCTGGCTTCGAACCACGATCCTCAGATCTCGGCCTCCTGAGTAGCTAGAAGTACAGGCATAAATTTATTTTTTTATGTTTAAATAAACAAAGGAGTTTGAATACAGCCTGTCAGTTTAGGAGTATAGAGCATCATGATCCATGCCACGCCTTCCATCCTTCTTCCCATCTATCTTAACCTCACTCATCCCCTCAGTTTTCCCCATTGCTTTCTCACATACGTACACCGAGTATTATGACTGTGTTCCCCCACAGTTCCTCCTTCCATTTGCCTACTGCCCTCTCCTTGAGCTCTGCCCCATCCCCAGACTAAACCTGTTTCAGCTTCCTAGTCGTTATTTTGTTAAAAGCAGTTCATTATTCAGCAGAGCTCAACCGAGAGCTGGTCGTGGTAGCACATTGCCTGCCACCCTAGAATGCCGAGGATGCTGAAATAATGGATCAAAGAAGGCACATGCCCAGGCAGGAAGCAGGGCTCTACCTCAAATATAAATGCTATAAAAAAAAAAAAGAGCTGGAGCCATGGCTCTCAGGGAAGGGAGAGCACCTGCCTTGCAAGCATGAAGCCCAGCCAAATTCTGATATTGAAAAACAATAAAAATTTAAAAATTAAATGAGTTCTATATCTTTCTTTTACAGGAAAAACATCTAAATTTTCAGACCTTTTCTATGGCAATAAAAGGTTAAATATTACTCATGCCTAATCTAGCCTTTCAGGGTAAATGAGGGCATTTTTTAGGTATCTGATAACAATGGAGTATTTAATCAGTTTTGCCCCTGTTAAATAAAAGTGTTTTAATTGCTAAGAAAACAAAAGCATGTAAGAAAACATCTATATATAGAATATATAAAATATCAATACTGAAAATTTTTCCATTAAGAATGTTTTAACCAAGAGTGATTTAAAGATGTCAGGTAAAATGCATATTTGTATGCATGCATTTATTTATATGTATATATATATGTATACATATATGTATATACACACATGAGCACATATAAATGTGAAAATAAACTTTTCTATAACTTATGAGAAACTAAGCAAACAGCTTCAGATAACTTGAGCTTCCTCAAAATGATGGCATAATCTTCTAAACTAATTTAATTGATTCACAAGAATAGGTCAATAAACTAGGTAAAATGTACATTTCAAATTTTAGCCTCATCCCAAAAGAGTTCCAAAAAAAAAGCTTTCACAAATTTTCCCCAGATAGGCTAAAAAATGATTATGGTGTTAGGAAACTAGTGTGTGTGAGACCTAGCACCAATCCCCAGTGCCAAAGAAGAAGATAGAAAGGAAGGAAGGAAGGGAGGAAGGAAGGGAGGGAGGGAGGGAGGGAAGGAGGGAAGGAGGAAGGGAATAAAATAATAACATAATAATATATTCTCATATTTTTGAGGGAATATTTTTATTTATAAAATCTGTAGAAACAATCAAAATAATCAGGAGGACACCCCCATTAACAATTCATTAAGTCCAAGTATTGAGGGAAGATTTCCATAATATAATTATGCATAATGTCATCATAGTATCACTGAAAATATTACTAATAGGAAGAATTTTAAATTACAGATAAAATGTTTAAATGTCATAAAATGTTGTGTCATCTTTTACACATCTTTTAAAATTTGTCTTGCCTGTTGGTAAGTTTGTTAAATATTAGTAGGGCAGTATATGAATATAAATTATAATTACAGGAGACTTAATATGCATATAAATTTATGTTGAAGTGTTGCATAAGCAAAAGGGTTGAGAGAGTATTGCTGACTAAAAAGGCCGCCAGTGGAGCATTATGAGCAAAGATGAAACAATCTTCACATCTGAGGATTTCAGAAACTAGTCTGCCAGCTGAAATTAGGATGTCTGAAGAGATGAAAAACTAAAGGCAGAGAAGAAAGTCAGAGGCTACTGTGATGATCCCAATAAATAGGCCTGAAGTAAAAAGACTCACATGGTTATCAAAGAGAAGAAAATCAGTGTGACAGCTATTGTGGTTGGCAGAATAATGCTTCCACCAAAGATATTCATGTCTTAATTCCTAGAACCTGTGTGTGTGTCCTGCTATACAGCAAATGAGAATTTGAGAGAGCTAAGGTTGCCAATAAGATGATGACATTTAAATAAGGAAAGAATCCTGGATTCTCTTGGTGGGTCAATGTAACCTCAAAGAGCCCCAACTGTGGGAAAAGGAATTGGGAATTAGAAGTGACTGTGATACAGATGTACAGGGAGAAAATCTTGATCAGGAATTGCTGGCTCTGAAAGGAGAAAGGGGCCAGGAGCCAAGACATGCAAGTGACGTTTTAGCAGTTGGAAACTGTTTCTCAGCACCTTAAACACAGATAAGCCCACGAGAATTCTCTCAAACAAGCATAAAAATGTGGTGAAAAAATAAACAATCACAGTAAATTACAGGAAAGTACAATACAAATGAAAGGCAGTAGGAACAGCAAAGGCGTTTGCAAAAATTCTGGTTTAAATTTTTCCAAATAACGAAAACTTTCAGCCCCTAGATTAAAAAAAAAAAACAAGCAGATACAAAGAAAATTATACCAATACCCATAAAACAATCGAATTGCTAAAAATCAGGGAGTGAGATCTTCAAAGAAGCCAGAGAAGAGTAATGATAGGTTATATCTAAAGAGGAAAAAAAAATAAGAATTACCAAAGAATTATCATTAAATATTCTGCCAACTGAAAGACAATGGAATGGCATCGCTAAATTTTAAAAAGCAGTATCACCATTTGGCAAGTCCATACCTAGTGCTAAATAATAGATTTACACAATAATCACCTAACTTGCTAACATCAAAATACAAACAACTTAAGGTCATTTCTCTCCTGATGAAAGTGATCAAGGAAATCTAGTGTGTCTTCTTGCCAAAAATGTTTAATATGTCTAAATTCCAGATGCAAAAAAAGAAAAGTCAGGTTGGAAGAAACTGAGCAGACATTTACCATTGATTTAAAATGGGGAAGGATGCTGTTGGCTGGAATCTAATCGTGGGTGCTGAAGGGCATTTTCTTATCTTATAATGGGCAGGGGATGAAGAAGGGAAGGAGGAAGGTGAGGAAGGCATCTGTAAGCATCCCATTTCCTTTGAGAATTCCTACTCACAACAATCTCAAAAGACATGGGAACAGTTTTCTGCAATGTTCATTGGCTTCTCTTTTACAACAAAGCATCCTAATGGTATTTTTTACTTTTTTTTTTTTTTAACAAAAGAGCCAGACTATCTGTCTTACCTTCTCCAAACTATTTACATCTCCACCAGGGTCGGATTATTTCTCTCTGCCATGCTTGGCTACCTCCATATTGTTGACTTAATAAATCAAACTTACCTTCCCCCAAGTGGCCACGTAGGATAATCTGATTTTTTTTTTCAAATAAGCTCACACTTGCCAATCATTTAGACTCTTTTGTGCTGCTAGAGCGAAGGAAACATCCCCATTTCCTCCCAATGTCTCCTATTAGTACTCTCTGGTTTTATTAAAACCTTTTTCTCTTTCATTAAAATAAAAGGCTTCTGAAAAACTACAGTTACAGATTTTCTGCAACCCACAATTTATGGCAACCTTCAAAAGCTTTTAAAAATAGTATCGGCTCCTATTATTCCGTATTATGGTAATTGTAGTAAAGATTTAAGAGGCACTTTAAGACTTTTTAGCTCTACAGTATATTTCTGTTCCAATTTCTTGCTTAGGCATTTGGGAAAGAGGCCATATTTAAAAGCTTTACCCTCTGGCCCCTGATATACAGCTTCCCTCTTAACTAGAGTAGCTAGACCTCACCACACAATTAGAAAAGCTAGGGCTCCAATTAGAGCTCAAAAAAAAAACCAAAAAAAAAAAAAAAAAGTAGAAGAACGCCTCCCTCCAGAAGTCCATTCCATTTATATATACCTGACAGTAATCAACATTTTTCTCATGCACTAAGTACCTTTGACCCTTAGTCATACTTCACATTCCCTTGTTAACTCCTCAGCCCTCCTGGGCTCCCATAGGAAATCAGCACAGATAATCACAAGATTAAATAACTCCAATGCCACTGCTTACATGTTCAAGGCCATTAATATAACAAACGCCCAAGGGGCCACAGGAATTTATGTCGGATTGAAATGAATCTGACCTCACCCTGTCTTCGATAGAGATCTGTCCTTTCTATTTAACCTATGTTTTGCTCTCGTTTGCCCAGTCTAGAATGGCTACAATTCAAAACAACCAAAAGCAAAACAGCAAATGGAAGTAGCAAAACTGTGCGTTTGCACACAATCCCAGTCTAACGGTTTGCCCTGGTCTGGCCCTCTGTAATCAAGGTAGCAAGTGGGATGAGCCTTTTAGACCCAATTCCCAACCCGCATCATCTTGCCAAGGCATATTTTTCTTGGGCCCACACCATATGGACCCATAACACATTCTCTGCTTCTTTGCCTTCCTCCTTTAGGAATTCAATAGCATCTGGACAGCAGAAAATCTGTATCACTCCCTGCCTCTACGAAGGACAAAGCCAAGTCCCAGGGTTTCCTTGTGCGGATAAGGAGTCCTGGACAGCCACAATCTTTCATTGTGTCAATGCTCATCAGCTGGGGAGCCTTTCTAGGACCTTCCATGCCCTGTGCATTTCCCTCCACCCTTCACTCCTCCCCCACAACTCTCAGCTTCCTCCTAAAGCCAAAGAGAGCACTCACTCACTCTCGCTCTGTTCTATCCCAGTAAATAACCCTAAGTGTTTCCGCTTTGTTTTGCTTTGTTTTGCTTTGCTAGGGAGTTTCCATGTAAATTTCAGAATGGTAAACACACCAAGATTCCTGCCCACTGGTATTTTATGATTTTAATTTGCTCCAAAGCTCTGAATTTCATTATATTTTCCCATTTGGTGCATGGGATTTTTACAGTTAACAGATGTTCACTTAATAGACCCTCCTAGTGAGCAAATCCGTTTTTTCCCTCTGGTATTCGTGTAACTTTCTAGGCCTGCAGTAACTGTTTCTGGTGCCTGCCAAGTTCTCTGGCAGGAGAAACTCAAATCAGAAAGTGCAACAGCTCTTACTGTGTATTCTCCTTCCTTCCATCCCAGCCCCGCCACCTCAACGCAACCTCGTCCTCATTAACATCGTGTGAGAACGCCCGAGGGGGAAAGTACCAACTTTAGAAGGCAGGCAGGTTTCACTTGCAGATGAAAAGACATTCTGCACCCAATAAATATACCTTAGCCTCCAGCCACAGCAAATGCCAGAATTTTTAATGTATTAAAAAAAAACCTAAAGGAAGTTTCCAAACAACTGTCCTAGGCCTATCTCCAGCTAATGAGTTGTTTGCACTGTTTTACACAAATATATCTCAAGACAGGAAGACACATCATAGCAATGAAGCAGGATCCTTGTCCCAGGAATCCTGATTTGTCCCCTTATAGGGTTGTTTTGTTTTATCATTGTTTGAGGTTTATTTTGTCTTGGTGTTGGGGAGGGGTAGGGGAGGGTTGAGTCTTGTTGTGTAGCACTGGCTGGACTCAAATACACAATGCTCCTGCCTCAATCTCTCAATGTGGGGTTATAGGCCGGCACCACCACACCTTCCATAGTTTGTTACCTAACTGTAAGAGAAGGTCCATGCATGACATGGAGGTGACAACCACCACCTAAAAGTCTGATCCACCAGTGGTTGCATTTTATCCAAGAATGATGTTTCTTGAGAGGCCAAAACTAGCACAAATTACACAGTAGCTGAATTATAGGAAAATTTTCTTCCCAGAGAAATGAATTAAAATGCTGAAATAGGGGCATTGGAGGTTCGAGACCAACCCAGGTCAAGAAAAATTAAATACAAACCCCAGGCACTGGTGGCCCACGGCTGCCATCCCAGCTACTCAGGAGAATAAGATCTGAGTATTATGGTTCAAAGCCATTACAGACAGAAAAGGCCCATTGAGACTCTTACCTCTGTGGCTCAAAGTGATAGAGTGCTAGCCTTGAGCAAAGTGCTCCCGGGCTCTGAATTCAAGCCCTATGACTGACAGAAAACAAAAACGCAAGACTACTACCCAAAGCTGACGCAGTGGCACACACCTGTCATTTAAACTCCACAAAAAGAGAGATTAGAAGAAATGCCACTCCAAGGCTAAGAGTTTGTACGATTCTGTATCTCAACAGTAAAATCTAAGCATGAGGTTAGACACTGTAAAATAGGATTGTGGTTCAGGCATCAACCTGAGCAAAGGAGAAAACCCTATTTCAAAACAACCAGGGCAAGAAAGAACTGAAGGCATAGCTGGTGGTAGAGTAACTTCCTAAGCAAATGTCAGGTCCTGAGTTTAAATCTCAATACTGCCAAAAAGAGAAAAAATGAAATGGAAGATTCCAGTTTGCCACAGTTCTTATGGTCATTGTTGGTGATATTCCTGTATGTGTGCATGTCAGTCTGTGTGCATGCGTGTATATATGTGTTGCTGGGAACTGGAACCCAAGGTTGTCTCCACCCTTAGCAGGAAAGCTCTCTACTGTGGATCTACTCCCCCAAAATCTGTAAGATTATGGTTTATGAGAAGTGAGAGAAATTGAGAAGGTTATCAAATTGTTTTCTTTCTCTCTTTATTAGAGCCTTCAAAGCATCTAGAACAGATTAGGCGCTGTTTGATTCCTGTCACAAGCTGTCTTTCTATCTGACACATCTTTTCAAGGCCTTTCTCCAGCAAGTCATACCTTGATCAGCAGTCGGGGATGGAGGTCACATCTGCATGACCCCTGGATTAATCATGCCTTGGGACCTGGGCAAACTGCCACACCTTTGTACATTTCTCTCTAGTCTACACCATTTATTCTCTTTTTTTTTAAGTTTGTTTTTGGATCCGTTCTGGGGCCTGAACTCTGGGCCTGGACGCTGTCCCTCAGCTCTTCAGCTCAAGGCTAGCGCTCTGCCACTTGAGCCACAGAGCCACTTCCGGCTTTTTTTGTTTTTTGCGTATGTGGTGCTGAGGAATCGAACCCCAAGGCCTCATACATTCAAGGCAAGCGCTCTACCACTGAGCCACCTTCCCAGCCCATCCACCATTTATTCTCAATAAAATTAGTATCTACCATTTTGTACCAAGGAAATGGTTTCCAAATGACTAATTTAAATAAATAGGTAAACTGAGACCATCAGCATTGCAGATAGTCCCTTAATTTCTGGTAGAAAACTAAACCACCAATTAAAATCCTAAGGGCTCAGATCCCCACCTAAAGCATTTTCTACTACCTCAGCTACAACCTACATCATCACAATACTTTTCCTTTCTCCCTTCCTTCAACTCTCCCCATCCTTGAGCACTCTGAGGTTGAAATGGCAATGTTTACGTAGTAATTCACTGACTGCTGGACTGAGAGAAAGTGGGTTTATCCGTCTCTATCCCAGCAGAAAACCAGATGCCCCAGGTGTTTCAAACAGAAGGAATTTAGTAAAGGAAACTGGTTATGCAAATAATGGGAGATGAAGAAGCCTGATGGGAATGAGAAGGCTCTCCAAGCTGAAGCAGAATTCAGGAAGCTGTTACCTCAAGGCTGGGAAGAGGAAGTGTGTCCTTGGGACTAGGGTGTGTGGATGACAGGAGAAACTGAAGCCACAACGTGAGATGAGATCTCAAGGGAACTGAACTGTTGGGAGAGCATGACCACTGTCAGAAAAACTAAAGAGAGAAGGAGAAATTCTGTAAGGACCCTGTCTCTCTCCTCCCACTTTCCACTAGTGACTTCCATTGGCCACTTGAAAAGGTGCTTGTACGTATTGACCCCTGAGATTTACAGGCAAAGGAGGGTAAATAATGCCTTTAATGTAGGCTGGAGGAATAGCTCAGTGCCAGAGCACTTGCCTAGCCAGCCCAAGACCCCAAGTTCAAACCCTAGCCCCTCCAAAACACGAACAAAAGAGACAATTTGTGACAACAAATAAGAAATTATCCCACACACTAAATACTGCCAGCCCCACTCACCAAGTCAGGAAAGAAGCTGACACTTGAGATACCTCCACAGACCTATAACTGATTCTTCCACTCACTATCTCTCACCATCTTGCCTTCTCTCTCACAAGTGAGCACTAAGTAGGAGCCTAATATGTGACCAGTGAGCTGGACAGAACGCCAAATAAGCACCCTGGTTCTGTTCTTGAGTGAGATCTCATTGTGTAGGCTTCTAGGAGCTATTCAGTTTAAGTTTAGGAAAATCCTAGTTCTTCCCTCTTGATTGGAAATGGAGAAAAATTATGGATTCTTGGAGTCCCCATCCTAAAGGGTTCCTATTTTAAATAATATGGGGTGCAGTTGTGTTCACAAGCAAAGGCTTTGGAATGAGACTGAGCTGAACATACCATTGCTTTGCGCCTCCCAAGCTATTCACCCCCACAGGAAGTAAATTCACCTCTCTGGACATTAGAAAAATGGAATCTATTTTACAAAGTTGTTAGCAGGCTTCAATGAGGTTCTATGAAAGACAGAGTATGTGTGTAGGTATACCAAACTGTACCTAATACAGTTCAAGTGTTCAATAAATATTAGAAAAGATCACTCAAACAAATGCTGAGAAAAACATTCTCTAGGAATACAATCCTACACAGAAAGAAAAGACCTCCCCCTCTCTCTTTCTCTCTCTCTCTGGCACTCCTGCAATAATTTGTGGCTCTGTGATGTTTAAGTGCTAACTTGGCAGTAACAAGCCAGCCACACTGGTTAGCAGGAAACCTTGGGGTACTCACTAATACCGAGGGGGCACGGCAATGTTTTATTTCTTAATTGGCAACAAGTTAGTAACCCAAGAATTACACTGAATTCCATTTATCTGCATCCAGCTAATCAATATTCGCTCAGCATGCTTCAGTTGCTGGCATCTCGGAGGAATAAAATAAATTGTCAGTCAGCGGCAACAATTTTGTGGTGATGGTGGTGGTAATTTTTTTTTGTTAAATTATTCACCTTCTCGAAAAGCAATTTGATAAATGTTTATTTCTTCATAATCCATTCCAACAGCCACTGATTTGTGACCCTAGCTGTGGGCTGAATTTAAATTGTATGGAGCTAAAGGCTTCATGGGAACACCAAGATAGGGCCAGAGAAGAGCTGTAGGGTGGTTTCTTTCCTGTTCCAAGAGCCTGTTAGCCTCTGCATCCCATGGCACAGCGGTAATTGAATTTAAAAGACTTAACAAGTTAGAAACACAAACTAACATGATTGTGTACAGTGAGGATGGTCATCTGCACTGCAGGTGTCACAGAAGTTGGCAGGACAGCAGAGAAGTACAGACACACACACACACACACACAAACGGCCCAGTCTGAAAGACAAGAGGTATGGAATTGTGTTGATGCAGGGTCTGCACAGGGGAGAGGCTGGAGGATTTCAGAGTGCATTGTTTTCCCTGACCAGGAAACCATATGTAAAACCATGATGGAACACACCCAGGATTATTTTCTTCCTGCTGCCTCTTCTGCATAACAGATATACCCCTACCAGCATTTAGTGTCTCCCAGCTTCAGAGAAAGGCAAATAGCTGGGAAAGAAAAGAGGCATCCACAGGAATCCTCTTCTAGTGTTTAGATTTTCACCACATCCTTAGTGGTAAATGACTAGGTTTTCCCTGCACATTTTTCCAAACACTTAAGAGGATTTTAGGTAAAAACTGAAGATCAGTATGCCAACATCAGAGGACAGGCCATAATTTTCCTCCACACAAAAGTACAGCAGTTAATGCACACCTGTGGGTGACCTCTTACCACATTCTTCCAAACAACCAATACAGATGGAAAGCCTCTCTCAGTCATATCCATACTACAGGTCTGCCTACAGCATGAAGCAAATTGCTTGGATTCAGCTTGGTTGAGGCCAGGAACTAAAACGATCACAATCATTTCCCTTTGTGCGTGGGGGGGGGGGAGGAGGGGAGAGAAGCAGGACTCTATCCCTGAGCTTTTTCACTCCAGTTTGGCACTTTAACACCTCTACTTTTTGTTTTTTTGTTTTTTTGGTTGGTTAAGTGGAAATAAAAGTCTCACAGACTTTTTTGCCCAGGCTGGTTTCGAACCACAATCCTCAGATCTCAGCCTCCTGAGTAGCTAGGATTACCAATGTGAACCACCAGGACCCTGCTCAGATTTTTTTTTTAACTTTACCTTTCTCCATCTTGGTTTCCTTTGACGTTTCATTGTTTTCTATACCATTTCCCATGCTGTGGTTTGTCTCACGTTCCCAGATAAAGCATGCTTTTGGTTTGGCTTTCCTGCTCTTCATATCTTACAACTTTCCCAAGGTCAGGTCTAAATCCTAACTTCGGGTGAAGCCACCTGCATCAATTCCCAAAAGTGCCTCGGTTCTCACATGGCCATTCTCCCGAGAGCTCTGAGTCCCACAGCAAGTCAACAGGCCAAAGCGGAGCTGGGGCTTCTGTCTGCTTCCGGGGTCTCTGACACTCTGGTTGGACTCAGGCTGGGATAGAATCCGAGAGGCCAGGGATGGCTGGGCCCGTCACCGCAGCTGAGGATCGCGGTTCAAGGCCAGCCCGGGCAGGAAGGTCCCTGAGCCTCTCACCTCCCAGGAGCCACCAGGACACCGGAAGTGGCGCCGCGGCCCAAGCGGAAGAGCTGAGGGAAACACAAATGAATCCCGGGGCGGGGAAGACGGACCCCCCCGGAACTGATTACGCTCAAGGCAGAAGGACGCTTTGGGACAGACTCAGAGACTCACCTGGGCAGCTCAGCGCGCAGTCATGGCGGCCGACCCAGGCAGCGCACGCCGCCGCCGCCGGAAGTGGCGCGCGGGCCTCGCGCCCGAGGGACTGTGGGTAACAGCTCGGGCCTGAAGGCTGGATTGTGAGTCATAGCGCTTGCGTCACAGGGATTGTGGGTAATGGGGTTGGTGGGCGGGGCTGGGGGGGGGAAAAACCTCAGGAGGGATTGTGGGAAATGGGGCTCAGGCCCGAGCGGTTGTGGGTAATTGGAGCTCATGCCAAAGGGACTGTGGGTAATGGAACTCACACTAGAGGGATTGTGGGTTATGTAGGCTGTCCTGGAGGAGGAATTATGGGTAATAGCCCTCAGGCCTGAGGAGGAATTATGGGTCACGAGATAAGCCATACTAGAGAAGAGCTTGTGGGTAGCCGAGCTCAGGCCCGAGGGATTGTGGGTAGTGAAGCCTGGGCCTCGGGAGGAATTATGGGTAATGTGTTGTAGCCACCGCACGCCGTACCTCATCCTAGAGGAGGGAGTTGTGGGTAACGGAGCTCGGGCCCGAGGCATTGTGGGTGGCGGAGCTGAGACCTGAGGCATTGTGGGTAACGAAGCCCGTGTGACTGGCGACCGCGAGGAGCCGGAAGAAGGGTGGGGACTTCCGGTGGAGGGGACACAGGTCGGCGCGGTGTCCGTGTGCTCCGGTCCTGGCCGTCGGGACCCGGGGTCTGAACGGCTCCTCTTCAGGAAACGCTACGTGAACCCCCGGCGGGAAGCAATACGGCCCCGGGAGGCTCGGCCTCCACTGAGACCAGACGGGACCCCGCGCTGGCGCTGGGCGCGGTGGCCGCGGCCCCGGTGACCGGCGCTCGGGGCGGGCCGGGAGGCGCGGGACCGCTGGCCAGCACCGCCCCACGCGCCCTTGGCCGTGTTTGCCCCCGAAGGCCGTGCAGACGTGGCCCCCGTGACTCCGATCGGCGTTTGTGTTGTGGCTGGTGGTGTCTTGCTCCGAAGGCCGTGCAGACGTGGCCCCTGTGACTCCGATCGGCGTTTGTGTTGTGGCTGCTGGTGTCTTGCTCTGAAGGCTCTGCAGACGTGGCCCCTGTGACTCCGGATCGGCGTTCCCTCCGTCCCCCGTCGCTGTTTGTGTTGTGGCTGGTGGTGTCTTGCTCCGAAGGCTGTGCAGACGTGGCCCCGGTGACTCCGATCGGCCTGCTGGTGTCTTGCTCTGAAGGCCGTGCAGACGTGGCCCCGGTGACTCCGATCGGCGTTTCCTCGGTCCCCCGTCGCTGTTTGTGTTGTGGCTGGTGGTGTCTTGCTCTCGGCTTGGAGCATCTCCCTCCCACTGTGAAGGAAGACACTTTGGAAAGGCAAAGCGAAGCAACCCCAGGAACACACTTAGCTTATTGAAGTGGAAAGATGCTGAGTTTGTCCTTAAAATGCAAATATACGAACCCTTTTAAAACCCCTAGGAGCTAAGTTACAAGAGAAACACCTGTCTGACAGGTTAACCACATCAAGTTATGCCGTTATTTCGTGTTTTTTGTTTCTGTTTAGAAGAAACGCAATTTGATCTCCAGATTGCCTATAAAAATCTAGATACAAACAGGCTGACAGTATACACAGACTCATCATCTACATCAATCCCACATTATTTAATACTTACCTTTTCCACTAGGCCAAGAAAGAGTTTAGAAAAGACATTTATATTCTACTTTCCAATATTCCTTATCTGAAAATTTTCAGTCATCAATGGAGCAGAGTTTAAATTTTTTTTGAGAGAGAAAGAAAAATGAGGAATTAACATTGTAATTAGGAAAAAAATGCTTCACTCAGAATTGCACTTCAAGATGCTTGAATGGATGGGCTAAATAAGTTCAGGCATCCATTAGTTTCCAAATTGAATTAAAACATATTGAGCACTAATTCAAAAATCTAAAGGCAGCCAGCTAGAATAAGAGTCATCTGGTTTGAAAAGGATATTGCACACCACACAATGCAAGAAAAGATGATGCCATTTTTGTTGACCTGAAAACAACAAGAAAAGAAATCTTCAAAACCACTGGTAATTTATTATCTCCCATTTTAGTAATATTGCTGTTTACTCCCAGCCCTCATAATGGGGTCTCTTTTGATTGCCAACAACACAACAGCATCGTTGTAACCTCTCTAGGCACCTTCCCACAGGAAGTCCTTATTCTTTGCCATTTGTGGTGTGCAGCAGAGATGACCTGTGGTAATTGCTGAAGACATTTTCACCCATATTTTTTAGCAAATGTAATTTCCTTTTGATGCTGTCGAATCGTCTCCCCACCCTGCTGTGACAGCAACTCCAATAATCACACAACTAACATCCAGATAGAGATCAAGTAATACAGCCGGCTGTATCACAACTTTGGACTTTCAACTTTGGACTTACTTGGGTGCACATATTACCATTTGAGGAAATGAAAAACATTTTTTTCTTTAATGAAAATAGCTTTGGGCTTGGGCTGAGGCCAGTAGAACTGTCCTGAGTCTAGGAAGAAAAAAGACAAGTTTTTTTTTTAATTTGTCTCTAAGAAAAATCCTTAAAAAGAAAATAAAAAGTGCATGCTTCTCTCCAATGTATTTTCAAAATATTAATGTTTGCAGTTTCAAAGAAGCAGTCCTTGTTTGTAAGACTAATTTCCAACTGTCTTGAATTATTAAAAATAATTTCTGGTGGAAGAGAAGTAGGAGAGAAATAAGGAAGAAAGGGTTGCATAACAAATTATTTTAAGACATGAAATAACTGTTCAGCTCATGGGTTCTGTGATGGGACTCAGCACAAATACGTGGTCTCTGTCCCTGTTGTCTGGAACCTCAACAGGAAGACTGAAAAGTTGAAACTGAAGGCATCTAACAGTTCCTGGCAGTCACAAATGGCTTCTGACTAAAGACCTTAGTCAAGGCCACTCTTGTCAACTGGAATATGGCCATGTTGTTGGACATGAGTTGCCTTCCCTCATGACAACTTGGAACCAATGTAATGACCACCACTACCACCCCCACGAAAAGACTAGTGAAACATGCATGCCATGGGTTAAATCACTTATCCAGGACTAATATCTCAGAGAAGAAGAAGACATCATGTGAACCAAGCTCTCCTCCATTCTCCATCTTGAGAAGGGAGGAAGACAGCTGCTTGAGAAGAAAAACAATTTGATGAGTTGCTCAGCTTTGAACTCACTGAATATTTACCCCCAAGAACATTGTTTTGTCTTGGTTTTTAAATTTTTTCCCAGCTACACTGGGATTTGAACTCATTACCCTGAGTTTGCTAGACAAGCAACAACCCCTCTGAACCATGTTCTGAGTCTGGTGGTGGTGGTGGTGGTGGTGGCAGTGGTGGTGGTTGTGGGGCCTGAATGCTGGGCCTGGGTGCTGTCTCTCAGCTCTTCAGCTCAAGGCGAGCGCTCTACCACTTAAGCCATAGCACCACTTCCAGCTTTTTCTGCTCATGTGGTGCTGAGAAATCAAACCCAGGGCCTCATGCATACAAGGCAAGCACTCTACCACTGAGCCACTTTCCCAGCCCCTGAGCCTTTTTTTTAATAGCTCTTAAACACTTTAATTTTTAAATTTTTTATTATCTTTAAGTGGTTGTACAAAGAAGTTCCCATTCTACAAAACAGTGTATGAATGCAAAGTGTCTGATAACATTGTCACCCACCACTCCTACCTCACCCTTCTCACTTTTATTTTGTTTGTTTTAGTTAATTTCTCAGGATTTCAGTTTAACTTTGCCCAGGCTAGCCTTAGACCAAAATCCTGCCAACTACAAAAACTACGTATGTTTAGAAGCAAGAGTTTTCTTCAACCACATGCTACATGATCAGTTTCTATCAAATATCTATAATGATCAAGACATTTCAGTAGGAACCAAAAATAAGGAAAAACTTTTGCTCAAAAGGATGTATAATAGCATACAACAGTGATTCTTGCACATTTCTGACTAACATAGCACTGCTCACAACAACCAAGTTATAGAATCAGCCAAAGTGCCCATCCACAGATGAGTAAACAAAGAAAATATAGAATATATACACAATGGAATATTATTCAGCCACAAAAAAGTAATGCTGATGTAGCTGGGCACCGGTGGCTCACCTGTAATACTAGCTACTCAGGAGGCTGAGAACTGAGGATCATGGTTCAAAGCCAGCCTAGGCAGGAAACTCCATATGACTCTTATTTCCAATAAACTACTCAAAAGAAGCTGGACATGGCACTGTGGCTCAAGTGGTAGAGCTACTGCCTTGAGCAAAAGAAGTGCAGGGACAGTGCCTAGACCCAAAGTTCAAGCCCCAGGACCAGCAAAATAATGATAATAATGAAATTATTACTTTTCCATTTCAAAGATAAAGATATGCTCTCAGAGATATACAATAGTAAGTAGCCAACACATCTCTAGTTTTTACCACATACTGCCATTTCAAGGCAAGCCACATAAAGGAAAACAAAGGGCAAGGGCAAATAACTAAGAAGCTATCCGCAGCAGCTGGTGATATCAAAGAACAAAGATATCACCTCAAGCATTAATAAGAAAGATGGAAGGAACTGAGGGAGAGCAATGTTAGAAACTCAAGCAGACTATTTCAAAAATTATAAATCCGGGATTCAAACTGGAGTCCAAGGTCTTTGCTCAGGGCATTTGGAAATGTCACAGGGAAGGAAAAGAAATGAATTTTAACTATCACTTTCCAAACATAAATTTTAATTGTTAAAGAAGGACGTTACATCAACAAATGGCATTATAGATATAGAATCCTCAGGAAGATTGCACACCAAAAAATAGTGTAGCTTTTTTGCAGGAGGAAGAGAGATGTTGTTATTATGATCCTTTTTCACTGTAAATGTTATATGCCTCTAAGTTTCAATTTTTTGACACTAAGCAAATATTACTTTAATATCAGGAGGAAAAAATGAAGTGGTTTTCCTTTTTTAAATCACTGCACAAAAGAGAATAATCAGCAGAAATGTTCATAATGTGAAAGCCAATTTAAAAAATTAAAGATTTTACTTTAATAAGTCAAGACATTTGAGGCAAGGAAAATGAACAGGTCTTCCAGTTACCACTGCTTCATCATCTTTGATTTTTCAACAAATAGAATGCAGTGTGAAAGACCTGGACATAAAATAGCCACTTTCTTGCGTCTCGAAGAAAGAAGACTCAAATAGAACAAAGGACCTCGTTGACAGGTATAACTCTAGACACGTTCTTGGATCAGGGGGAAAAAGTGAATTTGAAATCAGAGGCATTTGTTTCATGTGTCACCTATCCTCCTTAAAGGAAGCAGTGAATTTGCAAGCCAACTACTCCAGAAGAGTGGCCAAGTGAAGTAGAGAGAGGGTAGTGGCCTCGCTTCCCCCTAGGAGCTCAGTCAATTAAATGCAGCCTGGAAGGGATCTAATCTAATATCAAAGATGTTGGCAGGGGATCCATTCCCTAGAGTTTAGGGTTAATGATGTAAAGCATAGCAGTCTGGCCAGAAGCAGAGAAAAAGAAACCTCATGGAGATCAGGTATAATAGAAAAGACTAAAATAAGCATCTCCCAGAATAATGGAGGACCTTAGGCAAAACTCATTGCAGACATGTCACAATGGCCTTGCCTTGAAGCAGTCTTCAAAGGGTGGATTCCATGACATTTAGTATGTTTTGCCATCAACGAAAAAATTTTATACCTAAAATCATTGAAGACCAGCATTGAAGACCACCTTTCCCTGTCAGGATTCACAAGTCCTAGAATTCACATCTAGCACACTCTAAAGGGGGTCTCAGCCAGGGGCCAGGGGCTCATACCTATAATCACCCAGCTATGTAGGAGGCTTGGATCTGAGGAGCACAGTTCAAAGCCAGCCTGGGCAAGAAAGTCCATGAAACTTTTCTCTTCAGTTAACCACCTAAAAGCCAGAAATAAAGCATGGCTCAAGTGGTAGAGTGCCAGCCCTGAGTGAAAATGCTAAGGGACAGCACCCAGGCCCCGAGTTCAAGCCCCAGTACCACAACAAAAAAAAAATAAGTCCTTTAAGTAGGCACAAGATGAATTATATTAAATCCCTATGTCCTTGACAACACTGATCTCAGAAATAAAATTGAGTGTGAGTTAATTACTTATCAGACTATTTTCCACTTAAAAGAAAAATCAGTGACGACACAAATGGAGACAGATCAACCGTGCAATGGGAAGTCTTAACTGACTACAGGTAAGTCTGAGACTGTTTTAAAAAATATTCTTAAGTGATAAAGTAATAACGCTGACCTGTTCTTATTAAGAGGCAGCCTGTATCTGAACTTCAATATTTAAAAGTTATGAAAGCCAGGCACCAGTGGCTCGTGCCAGTAATCCTAGCTACCCAGAAGGCTGAGATCTGAGGATTGCAGTACAAAGCCAACCTAGGCAGGAACGTTCATGAAACTATTATTTCCAATTAACCATGAAGAGCCCAGAAGTGGAGCGGTGGCTCAAGTGGTAGAGCATCCCCCCTGAGTCAAAAGCTAAGGAACAGTGTCCAGGTTCTGAGTTCAAGTAAACACCCACCAAATGTTCTCAAGCAACTTTCCTCACCTGGGTTTCTTAAGTTTCATTTCTAGCAATATGGAGTACAAAGTATCTTGCAAGTTCCTTCTAGCCACAGAACGACCTTCTCTTTCTCTCCTAATCAAAATCTAGGAGTTACCCTGATAATTAACACTCCTTTAAGCTGTGTACACTGACAGAAAAATAAAAAAGACCGTGATGCCCTTTAAGACTTCAACAGATGCTATGCTTTTCATTTTATTTAATTCTTTTCATGAGCACTTTGATTATTGAGCTTGCTTATAATCAGTAAATGTTAAGTCAGATAATAGAAAGGCAATATGAGAGACAGAGAGCGGCCTTTGCTAACCTTTGCTGGAATAACTCTCTTTGATGGAAATCAAAGAATAAACAATGACAGAGCTATCGCCAGACCCTTCAGAGAAAGAGTGAAAAATACAGCACATTTCTCTAAGCTGTCATGGAAGCCTTCCCATTACGTAGAGCTTACTGGGTCTGAAGCCACTACAGAGAAGGGATTAAGCTCTTTTCCCTTTTGGAAAAAACATAAACTCTTCCAGGATGTCACTCAGAGAGGACCATGAGCTGTCTCTCAAGGGTGAATTGAGATCCTCTGAAACTTAAAGGGCTTTTCCTAGATGGCTGTTTAGTTTCTGAAGCTGAGAGCCAGGACTAGGGATGGTTGAGAGATTTTAAACTAACCCAGATGCCCCTCAGTAGATGAATGGATCAAGAAAATGTGATATATATATATATATATATATATCATATATATATATATATATATATCACATTTAATTACTTATCAGACTATTTTCCACTTAAAAGAAAAATCAATGACCACACAAATGGAGACAGATCAACCGTGCAATGGGAAGTCTTAACTGACTACAGGTAAGTCTGAGACTGTTTTAAAAAAATATTCTTAAGTGAAAATGTGACATACACACACACACAAACACACACACAGTGGAATTCTATGCCTCCATCAGAAAGAATGACATTGCCCCATTTGTTAGGAAATGGAAAGACTTGGAAAAAAATATATTAAGTGAAGTAAGCCAGGCCCAAAGAAACATAGGTCTCATGCTTTCCCTTATTTGCAATAACAAGTATATGTCTAGGACAAGCAGAAAAGGCCAAAAGCCATGTACATATAACCAGATAAGATAATGTTAAGTGAAATGAACCCCAAGATAGGGACACAAATATCTTTTTTCTCTCTTGCTATTGTTTCTAACGTATTTATAATGTACCATGTGATTTTTTTTGTTGCTTTGTATGTTCCTCACCCATGGTATAACCCCTATTTTCACTGTATTTGATGTCAGTGCCCTGCACCTTGTATATAGACTTCTCTAATTCGGGGAGGGGAAGGGAAAAATCAAAATCCTTAAGGATACAGGTTGACCCATTGTAACAATGAGATGTACAAAACACTATGTTGAAAATGAACTTTACAACTTTGATGGTCAGGGGGGGGTAGTTGTGGAGGTGGGAGGGAAGGGATGGTAGGAGGAAAACAAAGGAGGAGGCAGCAGTGCTCAATGGGAAATGTACTCCTTACCTCGCTCATGTAACTGTAACCTCTCTGTACAGCATTTTTTACAATAAAAAAATACAAATAAAAAAACCTGAAAAGTAAAAAAGCATAACTGTCTACATGAATATGAGCGCACTCTACCAACAAGCACGATGCTTTGTCTCCTTGTTGTCAGGTGAAAATCATAGCCTCTCAACCTGTATGAGGAAAGCTGCAGGTGGCTCATGCCTGTAATCCTAGCTCCTCTATAGGCTGAGATCTGGGGATCAAAGTTCAAAGTCAGCCAAAGACAGAAAAATTGGTGTAACTTTTCCACCAAAAAGCTGAAGGCGGAGCTGTGGTTCAAGTGGTAGAGTGCCTGCCCTGAGCAAAAAAGCTGAAGAACGGTGCCCAGGCCTGAGGTCAAGCATACATTGTATGTAAGTTCTACCCACCAATATCCCAAAATATAAATCCACCTGGAAGTGTGGTTACTGTAGATACAACTAGTTAAGATGAGTTTATACTGCTGTAGGATGAGCTATTTACGCTACCTGCTTTTCTTAGACAGAGAAAGAGAAGCAAAGAAGGAATATGACTAGGGTCACAAAAAGCAGAGTGGAGTTATGCCTCCATAGGCCAAAGGATTTCCCAGGGCTCAAAGCTGGAAGCGAGGCCTGCAGAACTGTGAAAGTTTCTACTCTTTAAAGCCACACCCCCTCTCTCTACCCCAAAGCAAGAGTATGACTTTTGCTATAATTGATTACCTAATTCTGGGAAGGATAATATCGTTAGCGGGCGGTGCTTCCTTCACACATACTCAATGCCACACATCAGGTTCATTATCTTCCAAACATCGCATATTTAATCTGCACCACAACCCTGTCAGGTAGGTTGCCATTATCTTCAATTTACAGAAAGGAAGTGAGCCATAGAGATTAAAATCCTGCTATAACAAATCCCCAAAGAGAAAAATGTCTGAGCACAAAGAGAAAATTACATAATGAGCATCACAGCAAGCATTTTTGTTTCTGGACTTCTGCCCAGAGGCTAAACAGCCCCCATGCCTCTCAAGATGGTAGATCGAAACTCAAAAGTACACATTAGTACACGCTTTCAGGAACCCTGGGAGTTCCGACCACAGAGTTCAGAATGAACCACAAATAGGAGCAGAGAAATTTACCACTGCATAAGCAATGAACACTAAAACCCTCCCATGGACATTATAAAAAAATATTTATGAGACTCAAATCTCAGATTCGCTGGATCATGACCCAAGAAGTGTTTGTAATGATAATAAAGCAGGATCTGATTAATAGGAAACTAAACTGTCACATCATGCCCTTTTATTTGACAGCCCGTCATGTAAATTCAACAAAACTGAAAGAGAAAGAGTTGTATTTAGCTTGGGATTTCTCTACAGACCCCAAACTCAGAACATCTGTTTGAGTCCTTTCAGTCACTGACAAGTCCCTCTTTCCTTAACCCAGGCAAAGTTAAGAGTAAATAAGGGTAAGATGGTTCTACTGGTGATTGATTAGACATTCAAATTCACTCATAGTATGGAAGTTCCTCAAAAGACTAAACATAGAGCTTCCCTGTGACCCAGTAATCTTTCCTGGTCATTTATCCAAAGGACCACAAACCAGGCCCAGCTAAAGCCACTAGCACAACATGTTCTTGAAGCATTGTTTACCATAGGTAAGATATTGAATCAACCCAGATGCCCCTCAGTGGATGAAAGGATCAAGAAAAATGTGGTATATATACACAATGGAATTCTATGCCTCCATCAGAAAGAATGACATTGCCCCATTTGTTAGGAAATGGAAAAACTTGGAAAAAATTATATTAAGAGAAGATAGACCCAAAGAAACACAGGATACATGGTTTTCCTCACTTGTAATAATTAGAGAGTGCCTATAAATTGACAAATAAATCAAATGAATAGTCAAAGAGAAAAAAGTATACGTGGACATAAGTTAAACAGGACTCTAAACATTCACACAGTGAGACCAAAGGAGGGTATTCTTAGGAGAGGATCACAAGGGCTCAATAGCTATGTGCATATGAGCGTATAAAATGATGCTTATTGAGGGGCTGGGAAGGTGGCTCAGTGATACAGTGCTTGCCTTGCATGCATGAGGCCCTGGGTTTGAATCCTCAGCACCAGATAAGCAGGAAAAAGCCAGAAGTGGCACTGTGGTTCAAGGGGTAGAGCTCTAGCCTTGAGCTGGAGAGCTGAGGGACAGCGCCCATGCACAGAGTTCAGGCCCACAACTGACCCCCCCCGCCAAAAAAAAAGATGCTTATTGAAATAAACTCCAAGAAATGGAAACAAGAGGTTTTTAATTTTACTTTTAGTGGTTTTTCCCCTTTTGTTGCTATCTTTTATTTCTGTACCTTTTGCCTTCTATGTAAGTTTATCTGATTTGCAGAGTGGAAGGGGAAACACAGAAATGCTGGGACAAAGGGCAACCTAATTCAGCAGTGAGGCTCACTAGACACTAGGTTGGAAATGAACTATACAACTTGAGAGGAAAGAAGGTCAGGAGGGAAAAAACAGAAAACAAGGGAAGAGGTGACACTGTTCAAAAAGAATGTACTCAATACCTGACTTGCGTAACCCCTCTGTACACCACCTTTACAATAATTTTTGTTAAAAAATTCACTCACAAATGGTCTGTAAGCCAGGTACAAAGTATCTTTACTTTGGCTATAGAAACTGAATGGGAGAGCTGAAATTACTTTTTAACAAGGGTCACAGACATTAAAGGATAATTTAAACATTGCCCAACTATGCAAATATGTGCATACATATATACTTGCACACCTATTGCACACATGCCTAGGTGCGTATTCATATATATTTGCATATTTATGCATCGGGGTATACACACATATACTTCCACACTTATGCATAGGTGTGTAGGCAAGTATATTTGCATGTGCATGTGTGTATAAGAGAAAAATGATAAACAGCATGATAATAATTCCATCCATTAAATCCAAGCCAAATCCTAGAAGTTATCCACTTGAGGTGCCATCAGAAGGAAAGAATCTCCTCTTCATCTTAGTTCTCCTATTTTAACAATCCTAGGAGCAAATAAACAAATTGCTAAACAGGAGTAGCTTGCTTTGGAAGTCAGTAAAAGGACAAATTCTATTTTTAAAAACTCAGCAGCATATTTGGGGTAAAAAGTGATTTGATTGAAAATGCTCAAATAAAAATACTTCTATTTTTACACTGAAATCTAAATGTGTTAAGTATATGAGAAATAAAAGCTACACCTTGAAGTGGATATGACAATCTTAGAAAAGTCACTACATCCTCCTAACTAAAATAAACAAACCAAAAAAGGCACAAATTGATGAAACGTAATAAGTCAATAAACAGACAGAAAATTGGCCCAGGTCCTTTAGTTTAAGTTGCTATCAGTCAAGAAAGCTAAATAGGTTTAGCTAGTGTTTGGTGAACAATCTCTGTTACATTGTAGCAACTGTGTCGCTGTCCTGATAAATGTTAACTTGTTGATAATAATAATAATAAATCAAGTCTCATCCACATACACAAGAAGAGCACACGTTTTAGCCCATAAAATAAATAAATAAATGAAGGAAGGACTAGTATCATCTACCTGATATTAGGATTTATGTTTTGTTCACTCCACTAGAGCAGGTTTTGGAGTCATTCGGGCATGGGTTTGCATCCCTGCTTCCTCTGCATTCCCCCCCCCCCCCCGCGCACACACACACATTCATTCTTCCTGAAAATGTTAATAAGCTAAACACCATGCTGAGCACTGGGAACAGAGCCATCCGTTGATTTAAAGACACTGAAAATCTATTTGGGTTTCTGGCCTAGCAACTTGAAGCCTCAGTTTTACGTTGACTGTAGCAGAAATAAAACCCATGAAATGTGATAGTTTGATGCAAAAATGTCTACTACAATGCCTGATATGTGTTATAAAAGGTGGGGGGGTCCCTTTCAGTTCCCTGCCTGAATACAGAATTAGAAGCAAGATGAGCATATACCTTCTTCCATACTTTTGACAACACGTGCCTCAAATGACTTTGTAGACTAGCAGATTCATGTAGAAAGGAAGAGAAAAAGTTAAGTGGTTTATCTGGGGCCACTTGTTATAAATGACCACTAGACAAAGAACAGAGCTCATCCATCCTTCCCCCCAAACATTATATATTATGTTTCATGTACTCTACAGTGTATGTATTGTCAACGCCTTCCAATTATTTAAGGAGTGCTGGGTTACAAAGGACGGACATTCAGAGATGTGGAGACCAAAGTGTCGGGGGGGGGGGGTGCAATAACCCAGATATGAAATCAGGGAATGTCTCACTTGACCTTGGTTTGACGGACACAGTTAGCTACAGGTGACCTTGCAAGAGGAAATAAGAATTATTCCTTGTGTTTTTCACCCCTTGCCAGACAGGAATACTATATTAACCTAGTCCAGCTTGCAGCTAGAAGGCAAGAGGTCACTACTGGCATATTCTCTGTCTGCTTGGTACAGAGAGAAGGAAGGTAGCATCGGTTTCCAGGACAGGTGCAAGATCACCAACACATTGTAATTTCAAAGGTGCTAACTCACTGCTATTGCTTAAAAATGTTAATACAAATGGTTGTACTAGTCATGACTGGTGTTTCAAACTAAGCCACAAATCTTAAACATTTTTTTTTACATTTTTAACAAAACTATAATAGCAACACTTTGCTCCAAAGCACCCGTGATGAGTGATCAGTAAACAAGTCACAAAATAGCGAAGTGGGTATAAATTAGCTTACAACCATACATTCACTTTTGACTCATCTGTAAACATTTAATATCTTTTCTCTGTGGTGAATTTACACAAATTAAAATTGTGGGTAATCCGTCTCTTGTAAATGGCTCCCAGAGCCCATCTACTTAGTTTCTCTGTCTTTATTTGTTGAAAGTTAAATGAAAACTTAAATATATTTAGAAATTATCATTGGCACAAAACTCTTCTAGATTTTTTGTAAGTCCCTGATATCATACAAGTTTATTGCCTACACTAATCCAACAGCCATCTTCTTTACGTTCTTGAGATTTTCAAACATCCAATGTAGGTCTTAATTTTTACTAACTACTTTCATCCATTTGTGAATTTACGAGCTTCTGTAATATTTACTTCTCATAACAAATACAACTGTCTCTTATTTGACACAAAACTCAAATGTTGGGAATAGATGTGCATGAATATAATAAAGAATAGCAGCATGCCAAAAGCAAAAGGAAATAGAAGCAAGGGAAATGGAAATTGGTGGCTAACGTATTATGTTAGTTACTAGAGTACAGTTGAGAGTATACCATAATAAATAGCACTGGTTTATTTACCCCAACTCTAGTACTGGTAACATTTCTCTAAGAATCAATGTGATTCACATAGCTCCATAAATGTGTACCAAATAAATGACTAAGTAGATGGATGGATGGATGGATGGATGGATGGATGGATGGATGGATGGATGAATGGGTGGGTGGGTGGGTGGGTGGATGGATGGATGGATGGATGGATGGATGGATGGATGAATGGGTGGGTGGGTGGGTGGGTGGATGGATGGATGGATGGATGGATGGATGGATGGATGGATGGATGGATGAATGGGTGGATGGGTGGGTGGATGGATGGATGGATGGATGGTTGGGAGGGTGGGTGGGTGGATGGGTAGGTGAATTGATAGATGGGTGGATGTAGAAGGAGTTGGAGATGGAGACAAGGATGAGAAGAGGAAGGACAACTAGAATGGAGGCAGATGGAGATTGAACTCAAACCACTCTCTCTTGATTGGGAAACAAGACGAGGACAGCTGAGTTGACTCTGAAGCCGCCCAGAGTGTACTGGAGCTGCATGTTTAAGTAAATGAATGGCAGATGGCAGGGCCCAGGTTTTTCACTGTTGGAATGGCAGTTTACAAACACAGAAGAGAGACGAGCATCATCAGTTGTAATGGAGTTGGAGACATCAGTAATGACCCATGTTTAGCATGATAGAGACAAAATGGATACATAGGCAAATATTTAAAGATATGTTTGTTTCATATTCTATGATATGTTTGTTTGATATTCCATCAAGCAAATTAGTCCTAGAAATAATGGCAACTCAAGAGCACTAAGCTAATTGAAAACCTAGATGTTTGTTTCTAGTATCATTCTCCACTATGAGGAATGGGACTGCTTGAGAGAAATGACAGATTCTAAGCTGAAGCAAGGAATCTTCAAGATGAACATGGAGTATCTTGTAGCGCTACCAGTGCAATAAAGCCCTAACAATAAATAAAAACTGAAAAGAAATACAAGAAGCATGTCAGAGGGAAAGAAAAGCCAACTGAGAAACACAATAACCAAAGCTAGAACAACTTGAACAACAAGCTAAAGCTGAATAAAGGGAAGGAAAATACAAACTTTCCAGGCAAAGGAATCCTGAAAAGCGTACAGTGATGCACAGCTTTCAAGTAAATAAAGCTTAATTCTCCTTTTTTTAAAAATGTGTAGGCTGTATAAAAATGACTTCTGCTCAGACAGTGTAATATGAAAAAAAGAGAAAAGTAACTTCACAGTGAAGAAAACTAACAAAGACTATTTCAGTGGGATGATCAAAGTTTCTATCAACACAGATGAGCTTCCTAGATGGAATGTGTCCTTGATTTGAAGTGATGAAACTGACACTTCTGTAACCTTCCTCAAAACACTGCTAACCCTTGTCCAATCAACAGAGAAACATAAGACAGATCCCAATTGAAGGACAATCTACCAAATACCTGATCAGTCTTCTTTAAAACTGTCAAGAACATCAACAACAAGGGACGTCTGAGAAACTGCCACCATCAAAGGGAACCCAGAGACGTGACAACTAAATGCAGCCTGGCTCCCACATCAGATACTGGAAGATGAAGTTAACAAATGTCGTTTGAAAAACTAAGAAAATATTTTTTTAAAAAAAGCATAATTTAGTTACTAATAAATTATCAATAGGGTATGCTTAACATGGCATTCATTGTGGGGGGGGGGATGAACTCTACGTCTGTAAGGGATTACTAGTAGGCGAAAACTGGTGGAAAGTAGAAAATCCACTATCTATCCATCTTTCTTGTGTATCTCAAGCTCTTCTAGAATCTAAGAGTTTATTTTTTAAACTGCATCAAGGATGGTATTTTGGGCGATCACCAATCTATTCTTGAGCTCTGCTTTATCTGAAGAAAATGTACAAGGCTTGTTTTTACTTCCTTGTGTACTTCCTGACACTCAGCTCAACTCTGTTGTTTCTAACCATGTTGGCATGTTGAACCCTCCTCTCTCTCTCTCTCTCGCTCTCTCTCTCTCTCTCTCTCTCTCTCACACACACACACACACACACACACTTCAATGATGAAATTTTCTAAACATTCTGGGTAGCTCTCTATTTTTACTCTCTCTCTCCCTCCTTTCCTCTCCCTCTCCCCTGCATCTAGTCCTCTTCTTCCTCCCTCTTCCCTCCCTTACCTCTTCCCCTCCCCTCTTTTCCTCTCCCTCCCCACCCCATGCTTTCTTTTCCGTCTGAGGTAATCCATAGTTCTATTTTCTTTTCATTATAAAATTCCCCGTCTAACATCATACTTATCACCACGGCACAGACTCTATGCATAGATCTATTGATCAGTCGTTTGTTTCTCTTCACAAAGGAAGGAAAAGGCATTGAACATGTGCATCAGTCACCTTGGAAAGGCCTGGCTAAACAACTGTCAAGGTTCCTGTTAATCCAGCCACGGGGAGTATTAAATATTTAGGAGTGTAGTGCCAACTACTTTGTCAGAACACTTCCATTTAAATTTCACTCCCCCGTTACCCATTGTAGCTGATGATTTAATTAGGTGGATGGAGTTAGTTACAATGATCATTAATAAGCTGAGCTCATGTCACCAGATTTCTTCTTCTCTGAAGTTGAAGAAATGACACAAGAAGGAAAATGCTGAGGGGGGGGATGGGGAGCGGCCTGTTGCTCGAACTCTGCTGTCTTCCCTTCCAGTAATTAGCCTGTTTTGTTTGGTTTGTTCACACTAATTACACCAACAGCCCGATTTTGCTTTGTATAAAAGATCGCTTCGCTTGATTACATTCAAGAGAGAGTCCACATTGTGTAGCTTATTATGAAGTATAGAAAGGGCCGCTTTGTGCTCTTTCTCCCTTGTATTTCTCAGAGCTGCTCTTTTGACTAAAACAAGGCCAGATCAGTAAAGAACATCAGAAAATGAATACATAAATAAAACTGCTGAGGGGTGAGGTGTTTCCTCAGCAACCCACTTTAAAAAAAAACAAACCCACAAGTTCTTGAGATCCATGAGTGAAGTGAAAAATATTTCAAGGTATCCCACAAAAAGCAGAGTCTCACAAGGTGGATATTGAGCAAGAATGTAGGCTAGTATGTCAGAATAAACCCAAAAGAAATGGAGAAAGGAGGAAAATGTTTTCTGCTCCTGACCCAGGAAATGTGGCTCTTCCCTGTAACCTTTATAGTGTCTGAGCTAGACCACATGCTAATCTGTACCTAATGGCTTTCGGTGGGTGAGATATGGGTCCTGTTTATTCTAAAACATGGAGAGGTGAGGGAGGCCTACTGGAAACACAGGAATAATAGGTGATTTTAGGACATGCTTTTGTCAGGCATATCTTCCAATCTTGTGTCTCTTCACCCATGATAAAGAATCCATAGGGTTCCATAAAGAATCGAGGGACCAGAAGGTACAGATAGAAGGTCCCAGCACTTCTCCTATTTTTTTTTTGTACCTTAACATCTAAAAGTAAGGTGTGGTGGGAGGGAGCGTCAGTTGCTTTGGCTTTTCAGCTTTTGCTTTCTGGCTCTGATACCTTGAGTTGGGCCCTTTAATATCTATCCATGTTAATTTTCTTTCTGTGGCCTTATCTAGAGACTGTATATGACAATAACCTTTTGAAATATTTTATTTGGTGGCCCATATGAGGACTCACCAAAAAAAAACCATTCCTTACCTTTCAAAGGAATGTAGAAATGGAAAAATGTCTAAGAAGACTTGCATGTAAAGCTCTGGGTTGGTAGCAGAAGATTCCTTTGAGTGTTACTCAGAAAGCAGATAGTAACGCAGGTAAGAAAAGACACAAGGCAAATGCAGATAGAGCAGGAGTCATCTGGACCTGTGTAGCTCCATGTGGACGCCCATCAGTCAAAGAGATATTCAGGACCCATTGCTGTTGAAAATGATCTCAGAATCCTACCCTTGACTTTCCAGTTATTCAAATGGCAAACCCCATACCATTTGCCCTCACAAGGCCAAGAAGAGAAATGGGAGTAAGGTTAGCTCAACCTACAAGGAGAACTATACCTTTAAAGAGAGTCTTTTAAAAATAATTACTACCCAAATTAAATCCCTTTAAATCTGACAGGAAACTCCCACAAAGGATTCATTATTTATAAGAGTCTCTGCATTGAAATAGATTAAGACTTACTTGCCCTGGGAGAAAGAAACATTAGACAACTAATTCAATAGAAAGGATTAGTTTATCTCTTGAACCAATTAAAGTCACGATGGCCTCTAGAAAAGGAAAAAGATGGTCTTCGGCAAACACACCAGGAGGTCAGTAATTTTTATCTGAGAGGAGGCAAATCCCACGTCGACACTGTCGTAATAAGACACGGTGGTGCAGGCACCCAGGAGACCCTTGATTCGTTCATTATTCAACCATGATATACCCAGCCCTCAGTCCATCAAGAGGAACTAGGACCTTACTGCCAGGATTTTCACCTGGTCTCTGTCACTTCAGCCTCCTGAGAGCCCCGGGAGGGGAATGGCCACCTTCGCTCTACAGAGGAGGAGCCCATTGAGAAAGGCACAAGTATCACTCAAACAACTGGCCCATCATTCCAATGGATGACGATCATGCATCCATCCACCTGCCAGGAGATAGCTTCCATGATAGCTTCCAGGTGACAGGTGGGGGGAGGGAATATTCTGTGTGTGTGTGTGTGTGTGTGTGTGTGTGTGTGTGTGTGTGTGTGTGTGCCAATACTGGGGCTTGAACTCCTGGTCTGAGTACAATTCCTCAGTTTTTTGGCTCAAGGCCGGTGCTCTACGACTTAAGACATACCTCCACTTCCAGCTTTTGGCTGGTTAATTGGACTCAAGAATCTCACAGACTTTTTGGCCCAAACTGGTTTAGAACTCTGACCCTCATAGCTCAGCCTTCTGAGTAGCTAGGATGACAGGCATGAGACACTAGCCCTCAACTTCAGGTGAAGTATTCTTAACATTCGGAGGAGAAACTTAAACAGAAATGGAAAAAAGTATTTCCTCCTTCGACTCCCATAGACAAATACATAAATGAGTCCTACCGGCACAGAAAGAAGGGGCAGTCTCTCGTCACAAGAGGCAGCCTATCAGGAGATGGGGGAAAACAAGTCGTTTAAGGATACAGGTGGACCTGTTGCAACAATGAGAAGTACAAGTTGTCATATCAAAAACAAGCTTTACAAAGTTGGTGGGGGGGGGGAAATTGGGGGGGCGGCTGGGAAGGGATGTGAAGGGTAAACAAAGGAGGAGGCTGCAATGCTTGATAAGAAATGTACGCATTGGGTCAATAAAAGTACTTTAAAACTAAAAAAAAAAAAAAAGAAATGTACGCATTATCCTGCCCATGTAATTGTAACCCCTCTGTACAGTATGTTCACAAAAAAATAAATTAAATTAAATTAAAAAAAAAAGAGACAGCTTATCCTTTTGCAAACTCCAAAAATAACTCACAGGTTACAGATTCCGGGGATGAGCTTAAACCTGAACTAAAATGAGGCCAAGTCTATCTAGATATTTGTTGTTTGAAAATAAACTACTCTACACAATTATACAGAGAAATGAAAACTGCTACAGATGGCTTAGTAAGACTATTAATACTGTAAGACCATTAAATGTAATTTTGTCATTAATTGCAAAAAATCCCATTGATTTTAATCTACAAAAGTAATCAATGGAACACACACACTAATTGCTCAAATTTTTAAACCCTAAGAGATTAGACATTTTAAGTCCTGTTGTCTCTGTTCTTAACTAGGAAATTTAAATATTAGAAAATGAATATGAAGATTCTACTCTGGGGGTGAAAATATGCATCTTGTCAGGGAAACATGAAAATAAAAATAGATTAATTTGATTTACACTCTTTACTTCAGGGAGCCTCAAAAAATTGTGTTGTAAAAACTGAAACTAAATATTAGCCCAGTTTAATATCCTGACTCTAACCAAAACTAAACATGGTTCTCGGCTGAATATGACAGCCTTCATGCATACTTTCTGAACTGTAAACTGTAGAATTGTAACCGTAACTGGATAATTACATGTTCAGTGTGTTTGCCTTTATAGGTTTTAAAATAATTGTATTTATATGAAATGTTTCAAAGAGTCGCAATAATATAAAAACTTTTTTGCATGTATAACCTACAAAAGCAGAACCTTGATCTTGCTCAGTTTGCCAGCAGGACTGGCATTCTTCCACTTGACCCATGCCTCCAGCCTGAGTTTTTGCAGGTTAATTCAGGATGGAGTATCAAGACTTTTCTGGCTTCAAATCACAATCCTTCAGATCTTACCCTCCTGAGTTCCTAGGATTTCAGATGTGAGCCATGGGTGCTGGACATAAATACATATAATTCACTTTCAACTTTACAATTCAACACTAGTCAAACAGAGGAGATTTAATAGTGGTCCTAGAAAAAAAAATGTAGAAGGAGTTCCTTCAGAAACAGAATTGAGGAGAGAGAACTAAAGCCTAATACCCAAAGCTAACCGGTTATAATTTACTTTATTTCGTTAACATTTACCTGTGCTAATAAATAAATTAATATCTCCTGTAATCTTCTTTCTAAGACATAACCATAATCTGCTCTTTTGTTTCAATTTAGTAATCTAGTTATAAAACCATTAAGTGGCCTGGCACTGACAACAAAGAAACACAAGAAATTGTGTTGGGCTGTTGATGGGGCTAACACACGATGTACACATTTCTCAAACCCCACGCTGTAACTTTAAATAGATACATTTTGTTCTGTGTTAACAAAAAATCCATTTACATACATTTACACACGCATATATGTAAATACTCTTCACATAGACTTAGAAATTGAAGCATTAAAGACAAAACGTCAACAAAAAACCAGAGCAAAATGTCAGAGAGTATCTCTACGTTTCCTGAATAGAGGAGATGTTTTCAAACAAGGCATAGAAATCAACTCCTTGAATAAAAAGATAGTGGACTCAAAAATCATGAATTTCTTTTCTATAATACGTGGGAATGATAAGATCAATCATTGCCATATAAAAGATATTAGAAACACCAAATAACAGAAAGATTAATCTCCAAATATTTCCAAAACTCCTATGAATAAAGAAAAACTACTCAATTGAGAAGATGAAAATAAGCAGTTCCCTTACGTGTAAATATGATGGGTTTAAAAGCATGTAACTATGTGGAGCAATGCCTTGTTAAGAATATTCAGATTCAAACTCCAACTCGATATTATTTTGCAGCCAAAATAGATTCATAAGAATCAAAGACACGTGCTAATGTGAATGCTGTTGACACCTGGGCTCCGCATTTTGAGCGTCTCCCAGCGAAGTCCAGCGTACTAAAGACATTTTTTTCTTTAGCCTAAGAGACTTCCAGTGACTTTTCAACAAGGCTTTGTGTCTGAGGAACAGAAAGGAAATGGAAGAAACAAGTTCTCTCCAAAAAGCAATGGGCCTCTCTGATTTTAGTGTATGCGAGACACCCTGGAATATGTTATTTATTTTCTAGTCCTAAAATCTGGAAATATGACACTGGTACTTTATCAGCTATGACAAATTAATCAATCACTTTCTAACTGGGAGTATTTTCTGCCAACATCTCTAGCTTCTCACTAATCTGTACAATGCTTTTTATAGAATCTTGAGTAAATTATGCAGGAGATCTAATTATACCTATTTTTTCTCAGAAGACAAGATGGGTAAACTATGGACTTAAATAGCAAGGGATGAACATCTGATTTTAATTTAGTTGTTCTCAACATCAGGGGAAAAAGATGAAAATTCCAATTACAGTTTACATTCACAAAATTTAGTAGACTGACAACCTCTAAACAATTCATTTTGAAAACAATTGTTTTGCCAAAGGTATCACCTGTGGGATTTTACATGACAGGCTTAAAATCATAACATTATACAAAAAATTGTGCAAAGCATATAATGTTGGACCAAATTTGTCATTCCATGTTGTTGTATCTTCAAGAATTTCAAGATAAACTAACAACCAGATGTCACTAATGAAAGAATATGCATGGCTACTCAACATGGTTTGGGAATTTTCTTATGAAGACTGATTTGATCAACAGTAGGAAACCCCACCCATGAGCTTTTTGCCCATGTGAATGCAAATAAATACATTTCTACGGAGTACTACTAACCAATCGATTTAAAAAAATAGCAGTCATAACAAAAAAAAAATAGCAGTCATAACTGATGCCTAATTTCCGCTAAAAGATAAATATAATGATGTGAGGTTATATGAACAAATAGCAATTGCCATATTCATTAATAGCAGCATAACAAAGAAAACCGCATAGTGCTATTACATCAATGAAAGGGATAAACCCAAAAGAGTATATGAGGATTGATAAATAGCTAAGAAGTAAAGCAGAACTTGAAGGAATAGTCCAAGAACAACTCCTTTAGTTCTTCTGTTTTGTTTTTGGTCGGGTTTTTGCTGCTGTTGTTGTTTGATTGTTGTTTTTGTCTTTGTTTTGCTCAAGGATAATGCTCTACCACTTGGAGCCATTTCTCCACTTATGGCTTTTTGGTGGGTTTCTTAGATAGAAGAGTTTCTCAGACTTTCCTGCCAGGGCTAGTTTCAAACTGTGATCTTCAGATTGCAGTCTGCTGAGCAGCTAAGATTACAAGTGTGAGCCACTGGTACCAGGCTTTGAATGTTTTACGATTCAAGTGATTTTAATAGAAATAAGAAAATAATTCATCTTCCAGCAATACATAAGCTTAGTACTGTTTGGAGCAATAAAGGGACGTTTTGTGCATCATTTCTTCCAAACTACAATCAGGGATGTTTATATTTGAATGTTGATCTTAGCGAGAGAATGGTTAAATTTTAGATGTTTAGATTTGTATAACCATGTCTATACAAACAGAATCTTTCTTCCTTTCTCTCTCTCTCTCTCTCTTTCTTTCTTTCTTTCTTTCTTTGGTGTTGGTCATGGGGCTTGAACTCAGGGTCTGGGCACTGTCTCTGAGCCTCTTTGTGCTCAAGGCTAGTGCTCTGCTGTTTGAACCACAGCACCACTTCCAATTTTTGAGTTGTTCATTGGAGATAAGAGTCTCACAGGGACTTTTCTGCCTGGGCTGGCTTCCTACCCTCAGATCTCAGCCTCCTGAGAAGATAGGATTATAAGTGTGAATCACCAGCACCTGGCCAGACAGAATTTCTTAAAGACAATGTATGATTTCAAATCAAAATAAAATCCATGTGCTGGTTGTCATGGTTGGAACCTCATCTTTACCTTATCTCCAATTCTCCCCATCCTCAGGTATCTCCCCTAAGCTCCCAGTTTACAAGGAAACCCTGTCAGACTATGACAGCTCATACAGATTACTCCTTCCCCTACACAGTACATTACATATTTGAGCTCATGTTAATTTTATTTTCAAATGAGATTCTCCTCTACCAATACAGCATAAAATGCTAGACACCGAGCAGACATGTACCACTTTCCATGCAAACTACCAACTTGTATCCTCCTTTCATATCGGATAGGACAGACCAATAGCCTTACATTTAAGATTGAAATGAGAGCCAGGGGCTGGTAACTCATGCCTGTAATCCCTGCTATTCCAGAGGCCGAGATCTGAGAGTCATGGTTCAAAACCATCTGGGGGAGAAAAGTCTTCAAGACCTCTACCTACAATTGACCACCAAAAAAAAAAAAATCTGGAGGGCTGGGAAGGTGGCTCAGTGGTTGAGCGCTTGCCTTGCATGCACGAGGCCCTGGGTTTGATTCCTCAGCACCACATAAGCAAAAAGAAAAAAAAATCTGGAAATTGAGCTGTGGTTCAAGTGGTAGCATACTAGCCTTGAGCAAAATAGCTCAGGTACAGCATAGCACCCAGACCCTCAATTCAAACTCCAGGGCCAACACACACACACACACACACACACACTTATAGTAAAACATGGGTTATTAATTTTCTTTTACAATCCCTGCTTTTAGATTAAAATAGCAAATATCAGACCAGCAGTCTGACACTCGTTAAATGTCAATCATCTAAACAAACCAGTGGGTTTCCCCCTGGACCGGTGAGGAGCATCCTAAAGAGGAAGCATTGTGCGTTTTCACCATGCAGAGGATTACAAAATCAGAATTTCTCGTATGAAACTGTGAGCCCGACCCAAGTCTTCCACATGATCGCCTACACCTGTGACCCTTTCTGACCGCCCAATGGTAACTTTTCTCTTGCACATGCAGACCATTGGTGAAGGTTATGACAAGGCCCTTCCAGCCTTGTCATCAGCAAAACAGCTTCCTCTTCTTGGAGCCCCCTGCAGAGTGCTTTTGAAGTCAACCACTCTTTTATTCCCTGAAGAGCTCCATTCTGGCCATTGCTATTTCAGGAAGGTAGAGCCACACAGACACACCGAGATCCACAGAGGAATATGGCAAAGGGCTGGGGCAGAAAGCAGGGAGGAACCCACAGGAAAGGGTGATATTCACTGCCGGTTGCATCTCTTGATGCTTATGACAAAAACAAGTTGATAGGCAAGAACCAATCCTTAGCTAAAATGCCTTAAAAAAAAAAAAAAAGGAAAGCATTCTAGTTATTACTCTTCTTCCATGGAAAAGGGCACCCACATAACACCGTTAGAAGCACTAGCACTCACTAGCATTGTACCACCACTTCCTTCCCCAGAACCTAATCCACATAGACAAGGGGTCCACACAGAGGTTCAGTGAATATTAATGCACCAGGATGAGCCCTTACCACGCACCTGTCAAGTGCAAGACACAGAAATGTCATACCACTTCAATCCAAAATTGCTTAGTCAAGCTTAGGGGAAGATCATGAGGTTATAGTCATGGAAATATTTTCTCCAGGACTCCCCACTCTACAAATGACTGGGTTAGAGGTAACATCCAATTCTACACAGGAAGTCCCGGCTCCGTCCATTCCAACACGCTGAACGCTCAAAAGTGTGTCGAGAGGTTCTCTAATGCTTGCCTGAAATTTCATCATGAAATGTAAAAATCTCTCAGGAGCTACGTTTAAAAAAAAAATTATTGTCAGGCACCAGTGGTTAACACCTGTAATCACAGCTACTCAAGAGTCTGAGCTCTGAGGAATGTAATTCCAAGCCAGCCTAGGCAGGAAAGTGTATGAGATTCCTACCTCCGATTAACTGCCAAAAAGGCAAAAAACGGAGCTGTGGTTCAGGTGGTAGAGCACCAACCTTGAGCAGAAAAAGTTATAGGACAGTGCCCAGGTCCTGGGTTCAAGCCCTAGTACCCAGGGGGTAGGAAAGGGGGAGGAAAAAGCAAAATTATTGATTGAGGGAAACACAGTTAAATTCAAATCATTTTTAATGCATCCTACTTGTTGAAAGCAGCAGAAGTTGTATAAATGACCAAGTAAAAGGAGTATAGCACAATACTCAAAAACGAGGAACATCTAAGATGCCTGATTCAACCTGCTTTACAATTTTGCCTAAGGCCAGCCCTGAATTATCATCTCCAAGTATCCAAGAAATAAGACTTAATCTCCAAAAACCAGCAGTGCTCATTAAATATAGATGAACAGGAACGAGAAGATGTAAGAATGGAATAACCCAAGCTCTACTTGCCCAAGGCAAAAACTTGGAGAAAAATAATGTAAGCGTTTTTTTTTTTCTTTCCCCCTCATAGTCGGACCCATGACATCATTGTCGATGCATGCATTGTAGGTGAATATGTTGAATCTTATCACTGGAAACAGCTCATGTGAATTATTCAAAGCTACTCTACACTTCATCTCTAATAGTTCATATAGAAAGCACAAACACTAAGCCTAATCTCCTTGGACTGAAGAACTTTACCAGGCACCAGCGACTATGTAAGACAAACAGCATGCTCTTTCTGTGTCTTGGCTTCCGTGGTAGGCCTGTTGTAAGCCACTTGTTCAAACTACTAATCATGCAAAGGGGCTTGGAACATGGTAAGCCAGCACCTCAATGCTCGGTATCATTATTTTCTTCTTCTAGAAAGTTCCTTGAGAGCAGAGAGGTTAGTCTACTTTATATATTCCTATATTCCCTGGAGCGTATATGTGCCTATCCTCTAAAAATGTCCACACACGTGACAAGAAGTGAAGTTTGAAAATACGAAAGAGCAAACACTTTTTTTTGTTGCTTTTTGTTTTGTTTGTGTTATGCCTTGGACTTCTAACAGTACCAACCAAAACGAGGCTGTCTTTGGAACTGGTGATTCCGGCCAATGTTTTTCCTCTCCCTCAGCCAGATGATTGTACCCTGCTTTACAGTCCTCTGGGTGACAATTCTCCACTTTCATGATGAGGATTGTTTGAGGCAGTTTGGGCCTACATCCTCCTTCACGCATCTGTTCACCAAGTGCTCGTATCAGGGGCTCTCTCTCTCTCTCTCGGGAATGAAAAGCACCTCTTTCATTTGACGTCCTAATCTTTTTGTATGGGGAGTAACACAATAATATTCATTAATGAAGATGAGGTCGTTATCATCACTCGCATGATGATTCCCTTTGTTCCTGGCTAGCCAGGTGTTTGATGGACGCTCACTTCATCGTTCAAACCCCGGCTGTCGGGGAGCTTGGAGCAGGAACGCAGCTAGGCCTAAGCCGGCCTCACGGGGTACCAGGGCCTTCATTTCACAAATGGCCAGGCAATTCTTGGAAAGAGCTAATGGCACTGTATCACTATTACAAATTATTGCATCATTGTCATCATAAACTTTAAAAAAAAAAATCATAGTCCACCCCGGGCGGGATTCATTGGAAAGGGAATAAAAACTTGACGTGAAAAGATCTTCCAAAAGAAAGAAAGGAAGAAAGAAAAGATCTTCCTCGCAGAGGTAGATCAGAAAGGCATTACTCTTCCATGACAGGTAAATCCATATCAAACCTTTGTCCCCTTTCCTGTGCACTTCGACAGTCAGCGGGGGAAGCGAGGGAAAGCCAAAGAATATTGATTTTAAAAAGAAAGAAAGAAAGAAAGAAAGAAAGAAAGAAAGAAAGAAAGAAAGAAAGAAAGAAAGAAAGAAAGAAAGAAAGAAAAAGTTCAGCCACTCGCCAGCCAGACGCAAAGCCCCTGGTTATACCAGCCACAAATAACACGGCCTAGAAGGTAGGTCCTGAAAGGGTCCTGGGTGCTGATGGTGCACAGAATGATTCCTCTGGTCTGACACACTCAATCCCTCATTGTCTCCGTATGGATACTCCATGGACCACGGGGCCTCAATCTATCCAAAACGAAGTCCCTGATCTTTCTCCCAAACCTAACTCCCTACCGCCCACCGCCATTCCTTTCTTTATCTCTGTTTAAGTAGTTGTACAAGTGGGGTGAGCATTCAGCAAATCCATGGATCGATTCAATGCATCTTGATCGATATCACTCCTTTCACCATTCGAGTGCATCCCTCCCAACCTGACCCATCGGACAGATCATTGTTTTCTTGCTGCATGCTACCCCTCCCTGATTCTAGAACGCAAAGTTGTTGAGTGAATGAATGAATGAATGAATGGGACAATTTTCCCCTTGTACTAATATCCAAGTAAGAGGTATGGTTTCAACGCTTGCCAATTAATAAATGAATCTGAATACCAAGATGCAAGTTTTGTGGTTTTTCAGGTAAAAATTGGGACTCAGTCTCAGCCCAACCCTGTGCTGCCCACCTAAGTGTACATTTCAGTGGACTGCCAGGTGACATTCGGTTTTTAATTCAAAGTAGTCTTCATAAATCCTGGTACTGTGCACAACATCTTTAAATGGCTCTCTGCTTTATTCAGAATCATCCCTCTCATTCCCAGAATTGCAGCAAATAGATCTTCTAAAGGGGAAATGAAACTATTTCCACAAACAGCCCTATTTCAGTAGTTTTTCAAAGGGTATTTCTTTCATTCCCTTGGCTAGGGTTTTCATTTTTATGCTTGGAAAGTTGTGTTATATATACATGTATTTTAGTCCAAATGGATGGGGGAATTTTTGTTGCTGTTGTTGCTATTGTTGATTCTGGCTTTTCTATTTTCCACTCCAGTATGTCTGCAAAAGCAGAACTACATATTTCTCTTATTCTTCTATTTGTGAGTCTGTTATTGAACCCATGTTCTCTTTTTAAAGGAAGAGCACTCATGATATTCTGATTCATATTCCACCACCCCCCAGTAACAAAAGAATCTATTGACCAAATATTTATAGCATCTAAAATCTCAAATAATCTGTTTCTACACAACTAAAGAGTGACTTACATATTATCTTCTGAGTATCGCTGTTGCATAGATTCCCACTTTGTCCTTTGTTTCACCATTTTGCAGCAATACTCACAAAATAATAGGTTGGAAATTATTTGTACAATTTGGGGGCTCTGGGGGGGAAGGGAAAGGGGAGAAAAATGAGGGAGGGGGTAACAAGTTAGCCAAGAGATGTATCACTACCCTACCATGTAACTGTAACTCCTCTGTACATCACCCTGATATACTTTAAAAAAAAATAAGTACTTATATGCATGAAGACCTGTTAAGTAGCTTATTCTTTTCAAGTCCTATAAATATCAAGCTGGGAGATCAGAATTATGACCTAGCCAGAGAATTCCATGCTATTACAAAAAAAGGGTGAGGTTATTAGAAGATCATTCATCTTCCTTCTAATCAATATGTTCAGTTCCATCCGTTCATCTCTACCTAATGTTTAAACTTCAGAGGGATTAATTCTAGTTCAACTTAAGAAAATAGAATTGTACATAAAATTTGTATACAAGAGGACTTTACCCAATATCAACCTATCGTAGTAGCAGAAATATATACAAACGTGTACCTAAGTTGTAAAGGAAATCAACTGGTCTGAAATAAAACCATTACCAATATTCAATTATCTCTGAAGGGAGGTAACTGTCATTTGCACTCACTTCCTTCTTCCTGTAATTTGTGTTTTATTGTTATCAATCCATGTGCTTTACATTAAAATCAGTTTTAAAATGCCCAAGAAAAATCATTTTAATAACAAAAGAGAGTTTACAGTGCAACAATAATTTCATTGGTTTAATTTTGCATCTGCTTCAATTATCAAATCAAAAGAAATATGGTGTCAACCTAAGAGATATTGAGGGAAATACATCCTATGTAGAATCCTGTGCCCGCTATGGGTAAGCTACAAACAAGCTCACAACTTAACCACGACTCACAAGAGGGATTAAAAGAAAGGAGCTATTCCTCCAGTGCTACCTTTTTATTCCCTTCACCCATTATTTTTGCCTTTTTCTCTTACAAGTCTACAAAATAAAAACATGGAGATTATTACATTTTGCCAGTCAATATGATTGATGACCATTTTTCCAGGAAAATCTTTTCTAGGGAAGTCCAGTCCTCACAATCTGGTTTGTTGTTGTTGTTGTTTTAAAGGAACACTTTATTTAAATAAAAACAACTCACTTTAAAATATCACTTTCTCAAAATTATATTAAGTGAAGTAAGCCAGGCCCAAAGAAACATAGGTCCCATGGTTTCCCTTATTTGCAATAACTAGTATATGTCTGAGTCAAGCCGAAAAGGTCAGATAAGTTGATGTCAGGGAAATGAACCCTAAGATATGTATTCAAATGTTTTTTTTTCTCTCATGAGATTGTTTCTAACACATTTATAAGATTATTTCTTTGTTGCTTTGTATGTCCCTCCCCCACAGTATAACCCCTGCTTTCACTGTATTTCATGTCGGTATAATTTGTGGAGAGGAAGGGGAAAAACAAATAGTTTAAATAGGGATACAGGTGGACCCATTGCAACAATGAGATGTACAAGTCGTTATGTCAAAAAAACGAATTTTACAACTTTGGGGGGGGGGTAAGCGGGGAGGATTGGGGGGGGGGGGGGGGAGGATGGGAATGGATGGGAAGGGGAAACAAAGGAGGAGGCTACAATGCTTGATAAGAAATGTACTCATTATCTTGCCCATGTAATTGTAACCCCTCTGTACAGTATTTTCACAATAAAAAATAAAAATAAATAAAATAAAATGTCACTTTCTCAATTCCTTTTGGGAATGGGGTTTTGCTGTAACACCGGACTGCCCTTGATTTCGAAGTGTAGCCTGGGCTGGTCTTGAACTGGAGATCTCTCGGCCTCTGCCTCCCAATTGCTCATTTAGTTTACTCTTGGCCCAGCTCATTGAGTTTACTCTTTTATAGGTTGTTTCAGCAGCCACACATTAGCGCTTTTCTTTTTCTTTATTATCCATTGTCCCATGGCTATGTCTAGCTCACGCTGTTTTTTTTTTAATTTTAATTTATTTGTGAACATGCTGTACAGAGGGGTTACAATTACATGGGCAGGATAATGCGTACATTTCTTACCAAGCATTGCAGCCTCCTCCTTTGGTT
>NW_012267328.1:4566458-4607049 GCF_000151885.1 Dipodomys ordii
GTGGGCTTTCTATTGATCTTGCTAGCTATGTCATTTGCCCTGCAGAAGCTTAGCTCACGCTGTTTTTAACATGTTAACAGACCCTGCATTCTGCCTTCTTCATTTAATGGGATTCTTATTTAGATGATGATAGACTTTTCATTCAAACATAACAATAATAATAATGCTGTGTGATCATCTTCCAGCAAGATATAAACTTCACTAAGTAACTTTAAGGCATTAACATTAATTACACCAATTTGCCTGAGCAAGGTAAACAGCCAAACCCAGGGCCACGTGCTCCAGAGTGGCTTATCAAACTATTTAGGATAAAGCCTCCAAAAACCACATACATACAAACATATACACAGTGCAATCTCCTGGAAAAAAAATCTGGCCTCTGCTAATCTTTTAAACCTATTACCAACATTTTATGCATCATAATCCTAGTTAAAACAAAGTGTGTATGTGTGTGTGTGTGTGTGTGTGTGTGTATATATATGCACATACATGTGTGTATACATATAAATTATATATATATATATATATATGGGTGTATATGTACATTTAGAATCTCCAAACAGCAGCTGTTTCCAAAGGGTTCCTGCTTAACAGTCAGGCCATTCATTTTTCTCAGCATCGCCTGGGGACTAGCACCGATGGGAGCTTCACAGTCAGGCCCTAGGTCTGCCGAACAAATGAAGTTACCCATTATTGATTCTCCCCGCATCTGTTTAACAGCGATTGCCAGGAGAATTTGGTTGGCTAGGCTTCACTCAATGGTCAAATAACCATTAGGTCCACATTTTTAAAAAAAACTTTCTTTTTCTTATGAGCTTGGATAGAATGTATGCTCACCAGTTTAATCAATAGAAGGAAATCCCCACCTCAAGACATTATCTTAAGAATACTCTGTGATTAGCCTCCTGTTGTGTCTTAATGAGTTTGATGGTATAATGACAAGCAAAGGAAATTTGATATTTAGAAAAGTTGTTGCATAAGGTAATACATTTATACCTTCGTAAGGCCAAACATTGAATACTCCCACACAATAGAAGATGATTGTTTTACAATGGAGCCATTTATCAATGATAATAATAATCTATCATTGTAATAATCATCTATCATGATTATTACCTCCTAATATTACTACTTTCCTGTGCCTCCAAATAACGATGTCCACTTCGGGCTTCGCCAACAATTAAGTAAGAAACCCTTTTTTTTAATTTAAAAATCTCTAATAATATGAAATAACTTGCAACCTATCCATCTAAGGAGATACAGCAAAGCCTTCCAATATAAGGCCAAAGATCTGTATTTATTGGCCACGAAAGATACTCAGACATATAAGCAAGAGGGCGACATTGACTCCCATCGGTCATCCTAACTACTTGGAGGCTGAGATCAGAAGGATCAAGGTTTGAGTACAGCCAAGGAATACACACAAAGACTCCTTTCCAGCCAAGAGCGGGGCGATACAGTACCCCTGTCATCCAACCTCTATGGGAGGCAGAGCTCAGGACTGGAGTTCCAGGCGATCCTAGGCAGAAAGGTCCGTGAGACTCCATGTCAAATGGAAGAGTCTAGGCAGGTCAGTGTGGATGTTTTCCCAGTTAAGGAGAATATATATAATCTAGGCACATATCTGGGCAGAAAGTAAGATTCCTCCTTTAAAATAACCCAAAAAGAGGGCTAGAGTATGACTCGAGGGTAGATGAGAGGTCCTGAGTTCAAGTCCCAGTAAACAGACCAGGTATTCAAACAGCCAGTCTGTCAATATGGCATGAGATGTTCCGATTTTGTTTTTATATGTGTGGCAGAATGGTGCAGAGTTGGCCATGATGTTCAAGTGGCGGAGTGCCTGTCTAACAAGCACAAGGTCGTGAGTTCAAACCTCAATACCACCAAAGAAAGAAATGAGGGAGGGAGGGAGGGAGGAGGAAGGAAGGAAGGAAGGAAGGAAGGGAAAGGAGGGAAAAAGGGACGCAGGGAGAGAAGGAAAGAAGGAAGGAAAGGAAAAGAGGGAGGGAGAGAGAGAAGGAAGAAAGGAAGGGGGAAAGGAAGGAAGGAAGGAAGGAAGGAAGGAAGGAAGAAAGGAAGGAAGGGAGGGAGGGAGGGAGGGAAAGAAGGAAGGAAGTGAGGGAAGGAAGTGAGGGAAAGATGGAGGGAAGAAGGAAGGAAGAAAGGAAGGAAGGGAGGGAGGGAGGGAGGGAAAGAAGGAAGGAAGTGAGGGAGGAAGGGAAGAAGGAAGGAAGGAAAGGAAGGAAGGAAGGGAGGGAGGGAGGGAAGGAGGGAGGGAAAAAGGGAGGGAGGAAGAGAAGGAAAAAAGGAAGGAAAGGTAAGGAGGAAAAGAGGGAGGGAGGGAGAAGGAAGGAAGGAGGAAAGGAAGGAAGGAAGTGAGGGAAAGATGGAGGGAAGAAGGAAGGAAGAAAGGAAGGAAGGGAAAGGAGGGAAAAAGGGATGCAGGGAGAGAAGGAAAGAAGGAAGGAAAGGAAAGGAGGAAAAGAGGGAGGGAGGGAGAGAAGGAAGAAAGGAAGGGGGAAAGGAGGAAGGAGGGAGGGAAGGAAGGAAGGAAGGAAGGAAGAGCAGGAGGGAAGATGACAGAATATTCCAGAGAGAACACATGGGAAACTGTTATCTCTGGGTGTGAGACTACGGGTGACAAATACCTTCTTTTTTATTTTACCTGCCAATGTTTTCTATGGTGACAAGCAATCTTTATTCTCTAAAGCCTTGGGAGTATGTGTTAAAGACCAAGTGTGTCTGACTGGAAGAGAAACTGTCGCTTCCACTTTGCAATCAGACACAGAAGTGCAACTTTACACAAATGATGACCGTGTTGACTTGGTTTTTTTTAAGGGGGAGGGGGGTCCCAAATGGAACAGTCTGCCCTTTTTCCAGAACACAGAGAGTTAACCCGGAGCGAGCCCCAGTCTCTTTGCCATCCGGTTCCATTTCCTTACCCATAAGTCCTCTATTAATTGCGTTTTCAATGGATTACTAATAAGTTTTTGATGTTAAGCAAACATCAATGCTCCTATTAAAGTGAGACCAAACACTGTGACTATTTGTTTAATAACACAGCCTGAATGAAGGACGAAGTTCAATTAGCACTGGAGCTGCTGCTGCCTTCATTAGGAAGGAGAGCCAATTAAAAAGTGGAGGACCGCGGGAAGCCCTGATGCACGCACCAGGAGGTGGACAGAAAGGACACACAGCAGAGAGCTCCTTTTTTTGGGGGGGGACACAAAACTGCAACCAGAAGACTTCAGACAGAAAGGAGGGCCATTAGCACAAAATTAAGCACCCTAATAAGGTGATCCTATCTCAGTAGCTCCAGAAGAAATAAGAGGCCAAATCACAGCCTCGAAATAAACTGCAGGGTGTCCGGACCATGGAGAGACAGCCTAGCCTTCGGAGACACTGGGCCATGCCTATGACTGAATGCTACTTGGGGGACACAGAGAAGCACCCCCAAAACACCCTCCCCCCTTACCATGAAGGAGCTGTGTGACCTTGAATGAGTCACTCACCTTCTGCAGACCTGTCTTCTCCCTGTGTTATAGAAAAATCAGGGTAATCAGATTCTTCCAGTTCAAACATTTCACGAGTGAATTATTCCCACTTTGTACGCTTCTGTCACCAGAATGCTAGCCTTCCTGGAAATAACCCAGATCGCAAACAGCCTCATGATTAACAGGGATCACACATGCTTCCTTCAGTCTGGTAGGACATAAAGATGAACTAAAGTGCAACGAATTTTGTTTTTACGGGGGGTCGGGGGGAGAGAGATGGATACCTATGGAGTTTTATTCGGTGACTAAAAGCCCACGATTTCTCCGATCTAGCTCAACTTCAATGTATATGCCTAGGAATTTTCAACCAATAGAAGCACGTCAGATTTTTTTGTTAAATACTCTTATTTGCACTGTTTACAATGCACTGGTTGCCAGCTAGCTGGAGATAAATAAATGGGATGTGACTGAAGTGTGAAAAAGAGGCTCTTTCATCTATTAGATTGTTTAATGACAACTCTGTCCCATTCCAAGGTCACTCTTGACATCGAAGCCTTGTGAAGAGACCCACTGGGAATGGACCAGCTGCCTCATGCCTGCATTTTCTACAGAGCTCTCACGAGGGAGAGAAAGCCAGCCAGCTCTTGCGGTCAAACAGCAGACAGGCGCGTGGAGGCATTTTTGAACAGAGACAGGAGGATATTTCAAAAAAAAAAATTTTTTTTTGAAGAAAATAGGCAAGGGCCTAGGCAAAAGGAGTATAATAGCGAAAGGATTTGAAAAGGAAAAATAATTGCACTCGAGTCAAAAGTAAGCAATTTCACTCCCAGAAATCTATTCTCCCAGAAATCTTTATTTGAATGAGGAAAAGCTATATTTACTCAGAGCTCATCCGAGGGAGAGTTGGGGAAGCATTTGAAGGCAGACCTAAAGGAGAAACAAGGGGGAGAGTTAGACAAATATGTGGGAGAGGGGGAGGGATTCAAAGGCTCAAGCAGGGGGCACAGCCAGCGAGAAGATTCTAAGGAGTCATGCTGGTCGTATTCCATAAGTAGTGTGGATGAACAAGGGAAGAGCAAAGCAGAGGCCAAGGTCAGGAAAAGATGATGATGGCAGTTCCTCCACATCTTTGAGAACAAAGATGAAGGGTTAAAACCAAAAATCATTCTTGGCTCCTAATGAAAAGCAGAGAAACAGCATGGCCCAATACAGTTCAGTGCTCCTTTGGTGCTTCAGACAAGATGGAAAGAGGTGCTGAGAAATGGCCACTGTCCGAGTGTCTTTCCCAAGCATAAGATCTCGTGATGGATTGGATGTGAGGTGTGAGGGAGACAGAGTCACCAAGGCCAATGACATGATGTTAAGCCTGAACTAGAAAATAAAATAAAATAAAATAAAACTGACAGCATCGATACAGGTTCAAGCCTGGAATCCTAGCTGTTCAGTGAGCTGAGACCCTAAGGCTCACGGTTCAAAGGTCAGCCAGGGAAGAAACATCCATGAGACTTCATCTCCAATTAACCAGCCCAAAGCCAATGTAATTCATTCATTAGTTAGTTAGTTAACATCTAACAGCTATGGTCAAGATTAAGATAGTCATTTTCCTTTGGCTTACTCTTGTCCTAGGATTATAATGTAATTCCCCCCAGGAATACTAGACTGTCTACACAAATAGAACGAATATAGATAACAAATACAATACTACCTCAAACTGAAGAAGCAATCAATCGAGACAGAAACAAATGCCCTCCTATGGAAAGCTATGCACAACCCATGATGCTGTGGGCATCATCTACTTGCTGTGTTATGATTAGTGTGTATTTCATTCATGTCTGCCTGTATCTACATCTATAGTTCAGAAACAACATAAACCCAACTTTGAATAACAACTCTCTGAAGGAAATCAGCAACTTTCCTAATCAATGTTTACCATTATGTGTGATTTTTTTTTAATTTAGCAGGGTGATCATTTCTTTCTTTTTGTGAAATGTTGTAAGACTAAGAGCAGAAAAAAATGGGAATATGTTTATTCTCTTTTTATTTTTGAAGAACAAGTTCCTCCTTATTAGTCTGTCAAAATTCTTTCCTAAGAAGATCATGTGTTTTGCCTCTTGTTATACTTTTGACTACCTTATTCTGTACACTGCTAGTTCTCTGTTGGATTATGGCTCTCCAATGTCTTCATCCTCCAATAATAGCTATTGCTTTATTTGATCATAGTTTTGTTTTCGTGGATTAGGTAAAATTTGAAAATGAGATTTTCTTGTCTGTACAGCGAATCTGCAGATTCAACTTGCTTGAATTTTATTCAATGTACCCAAGCCTGATTGCTAAGTCTACTAAAATGCAGAATACATTTTTCTAAAAAATAGCATGTGTAGTAGTATTGGTTAGTATGCCACATATTATTTTTATAACTTAAAAATAGAAACCTAGCTCTTCAGGAGGCTAAGACCAGGAGGATCACAGTTCAAAGCCACCCTGAGCAGAAAAGTCTGCAAGACTTCATTTTCGATGTATCAGTAAAAGTTTGACTGAAGCAGTGGCTCAAGTGGTAGAGCTTCCGGACAGCAAGCAGGCTGAAATGACCATGAGTGTGTGCGTTCAGCCACGGTACCAGAGAGAACACGAATAAGCAAAATTCAACTTGTGTCTTCATTCACTAAGCATGAAATCAATACTATTTGGGCAGGAATTGGAGTGAAGGGTTAGATTGACAGGTCAGACTTTGAGTTCAGAGCTCACTCTACTGCATATTTACGGGCCCTGTGATAGAGGAAACGGCGCAGACTCTGTGCCTTAGTGTTTCATCTTCTGAATGAAATCATCATTGTCTCTATGTGTAGAATTGTTGGTAAACAACAATGAGCTAGACAGAGTAAACCTCTACCATGAGAGTTTAGAGAGTTGGTGGTGGTGGTGGTGGTGGTGGTGGTGGTGGTGTGTGTGTGTGTGCACGCACTGTTCTTTACAACAGGAGTAAAATGACGTCTTGACCCCATATTCTTTGGGCAGATCATTTTGGTGGCAAGAACATGGAAAGAGAAGTTCTTTGATGCCTATTTAACTTTTGCCTCAAAAGAAAGTAAATGTCTCATAGTCGCCCTCTGTTACCCAACATGTCTTAAGAAAGGTGACTTCATTCATTCTCCTTTTGCATTCACTGATCTCTTTGTTCGTCTAAAGAAGGTTTCTTGAGCAACTTGTAGGTCAGCAATTGTCTTAGTGCCCAAGAGTTATAAAGCCTGAGCGAAAGAGACACAGGCCCTAGCCTGGCCTGGCTTCCGGTCTAATGGAATTCCCTATCACCGTCTCCTGCAAGGTCACAAAGCGATGCGTTCACCAGCAGCACAGCGTGAGACACTCTCCCTGAATTTTCACCGAAACCTACAGTGGCCAACTACAGTTGGACGGTATCATTGCACGGAAGGCCCACCACAAAGCTCACAGGGTAAGTAACTTTTCCAACAGACAGGGAAAGTCGGCCCGCCCTCAGCAAAAAGCTAGAGAGGTGACTTTGACTCAGGAGATTCATGGAACCCCGAATGGTTTCTTGGTGCTGCTTAGCCACCAGGAAGAGGAAGGACCATCTGCCCGGCTACATCTGCGTTCATTCAAATTGTATTCCACTGAGCAACACGTCCCCTAGGTCCAGTGGCTCTCACTTTACAGCAGCATGAGGGAGACCTAGCTAGCTCTTCAGAACACCAACATTTCACTCCGTGGGTCTGGGGTAGAAGAACCATGTTGACATTTCTAACAAGCTCCCCCGCAGATAATAATGATCTGTTTCCCTCAGGGACCACATTTGGAGAATTGTTGTTCTGAACCAAAAGAACTAGCCGCGCTTCTAACCTATCTAAGATATGTTTTTAAAAAAATTCAAAGTTGACAAGGACCTACAAGACTTGTCGCCTACTTCAACCACGGGAACCAACCAATGACTTCTATGAGACAAGTCTGCTTGCTGGAATGCTTTATATTTGACATCAATGAGGCAAAAAATAAAAAAGAGTAATGAGAACAGGCCCAGTGGTGCATACCTTTAGTCCCTTCCACTCACAAGGCTGAAACAGGAGGATGGCTTGAACCCCGAGGTTCAAGTGAACCTGTAGAGCAGACTGAGGCCCTGTGTCTTCAAGAGGCTGACATCGAGAGCGAAAGACGGTGTCCTAGCTCCCCTTCCAGAACGTTCCATGCGTAAGAACATTGGTGACACATACTGGACAGCACCGTCTCACGGTCTCTTCTGGATGAAGTCTAATGGAACAACGCGGCTTCTACCTCACACGTGTGTTTTGCCATGTGTGCGTTTGGTCTGGAATGGGATGCCAAGAAGCTGTATTTTTCCTCATGTATACCAACATTGAAAAAAAAAAGGCACAAGATGGCTGTTAATGTTTAAGGAAGTATTAACTGTAGCCAAACCAATCCTTCCTGTTATTTCTTAAACCACTTCTGACGAGGAACTCAGGACCTGAGTGTCAGTATAATGTCGTCCTCCATTGCTCCATTGTTTTCCCAAATGGTCACTAATCAAACTGATACTGGCTCTGTGAAGTTTTTTTATTTTTTATTTTTCACATCACTTAGATGACCTAGTCTAGAAAGTTGGCCCTGGAGCAAGCCGATGCTGAATTTCATTTCCGTTTTTTGTTAAAATCTGCATTTTATCTATCTAGATGGGGTGGGGTTTTTTTTGGATGTTTAATAAATGTAACCTCACTTCAAAGCCTCAACTCCCCTGATATCATTTTATTAGCCACTGAACTTGGAGCTTGGGCGTGTGAGTCTAAGCCAAAGGCTGGGGGTATGACCTAAGTCGTAGAACACATATCTAGCAGGCCTAAGTCCCTGAGATCAAAGCCCAGGTCCACGAAAAGAGGATCAGAAACATCTGGTGGAGCCACCAACCATAGGAGGGAAGGGTGAGAATACTAGCATGCATTAGAGATTATGAGAACATTTTCATACCCAACTCCTACCACCCATTGGGCAGATACTTAACCCTCCATGCTTGTACCCAAATCCCAAAGGAACACAAGGTCAGGGTGCCAGGCCTGCCAGGACCCACCAACCAGTGAGACTTGCTTCCATGAATATGGATACACAAGGCAAACCCAGATAAGTTGGGAGGGGGCAGGGGAATGCCACAGCAGACGGGCTTCACATGGTCACTGGGAAAGAGACATTCTGTTGTTGTTGTTGTCTTTCTCAGCATCACACTGAATCAGATCTCCAACTTTTCCTCCTTATAGAGGATTTAGGAGATCACCCACCAACTCACAGCCTACACTACTGCCCCAAATCTCCATCCCTCCAACCCTCCTCCACTCAGCCCCTTCTTTGGATGCTATGCCTCTTTTACCTGATCCTCAGAAAGAAAGCTACTCTGGAAGGTTGAGTCCTGAAGCCAGGAGTTTCTCAAGAGATTTCAGTGAGTCTAAGCGCTTCAGTAGCCAAGTACGCCAGAAGTGGGACTCAAAGCAAACCGTCAAAGCAAAACCCTATCTCCTAAAGGACTTGATGCGATCGTGCATGTCTGTGAGGTGGAGTCTGAAATAAAAGGATCACCAGGAGAGGCTAGCCCCGGGTCAGGTTAGCATGAGACCCTATCCGGAAAAAAAAAAAAAAAGAACTCAGAGCAAAATGACTAAAGTATGGCTAAAGTTACTGGAGTCAAACCTTGAGTTGAATCCCTGGTACCAAGGAAGAGTCACACAGACACAGAGACACACAGAGAAAAGATTTCCCAGAGTCCTTTTGGAAAATACCAATTTCCCTTTATGACTCTGAGTCGGTTGTCTAGAATCTTCACAAGACAGCAAGCTTTTCGCGCTAGATTTTCTTCAGTCCTTGGAAGAGCTCTGTGTGTATAGACATGGAAACCCAAGAAAATTAAATAATTTGCCTAAAGTTCCACAAAAGAGAGAGAGGAGAGAGAGAGAAGCAGCATCCAGATCCTGATGGAGTTTCCAATGTCCCCAAATGCCAGGACACCCCCAAAGGTGGTAAGTAAACCGCCAAAGGCAATTCCACTCAAAAACGCGCCAGGTTGAAGGGGAAAACCCGGGAAGGTTTAAGTTCTGAGAAGAGGCAGGTAAGCCACACAAATCTGAAGGGGCTGAGAGACAGGTTTTTGAGTGCATTCCAACATCGCCTAAGGCAGAGTTTCACTGGTGCTTAAGGCCAGCAGAGACAGACGAGCATAAACAAGGTGAACCGGTTTGTTAGCCGTGTGTCAGGGAGGAGAGAGAAAAAAAATTCGAAGTTTTACATGCAATTAAATTGCAGAGATGTTTCTTCGTGGCTGCCTCCTCTTGCCTTTCTAAATTAATGAGTCAGAAAAGCAGGGCTCTTAACAACAGCTTTCCTGGACTCAGCCCCCAATGTCCTCCAAGCTGCAAACACCCATGCACAGGTCCCCCTTGAACCCCAGAAGTGGGGGGAGGGAGGGGGCAGAGATGGAGGTGTGGCATTTGGGGCCGTGACTTGGTGGAAAGAGGATTCTTTGTGTTTAGGGGAGGGAGGGAAGAAAAAAAGATGTTCTTTTTGCTGATGGGAAAGAAAGTTCTGCAAAAGCAAACCCACAACCCTAGGCGACTCTAGGCCAAGATGCATGCTGACCCAAAGCTCCTATGTGTGTGTGTGTGTGTAGCCCATATTGGAGATTAATTACATTTCTTTTTATTGCATCCGATCTACTAATAGACCAGGTCTGGGGGGGGGCCCAGCCCCCCCTCATTAAACTGCACCATGCAAGGCTTTGCATGCATGCCAGCACGGGGCAAAGCCTCTGCCTTGGAAATGAAGCAAGCTGGGGCAGGGTCCACCCGTGCTCGTGACCGGCCCCCCGGGGTAATTCATGCCCCCCGGAATCGGCCGGCCCGCGTGCACGGTGCTCTCCCCACGCATGACCTTCTGCAGAGCCCGGCTCCTCTTTGGAACCCGCCGCCTCCCCCGGGCGCCGCGGGCCCGGGCTGCGCCTCCGCGCGGTTCCTAAAACGACAGCGACACCAAGTGGTCAGCCGCGGCATCGGCCTGCCGCTCCCGAGGCCGCAGCTCCTTCCCGGTCTGGGGCCCGCCCTGCGTTTCCGTCCCTTCCCTCCCCGGCTGCCCGTCGGGTGGACAGGGCAGCGCCTGTCTGTGCCCCTCTGGGCAGGTCACCCAAGAGGGGAAGGGGGAAAGAGAGGCCGGCTGAGGCCTTCAAGAGGATTCAAGAAAGACACTCCCAGATGTTAATGAGGGAGGCCTATACTTCCAGGAACAGGGATGGATGGGTGGGTGGATGGGTGGACAGGCGGGTGGATGGGTGGGTGGATGGGTGGATGGATGGATGGATGGATGGATGGGTGAAAGGGTGGGTGGATGGGTGGATGGATGGATGGATGGATGGATGGATGGATGGATGGATGGATGGATGGATGGATGGGTGAAAGGGTGGGTGGATGGATGGATGGGTGGGTGGGTGGGTGGGTGGGTGGATGGATGGGTGGATAGATAGGCAGGTAGATAGAGAGATGATAGAGAGAGAGAGAGAGATGATAGAGTAGGGAAGGAGAGAGAGGATAAGGATCTTGTATTCCATGTTTCCTATTTTTAGCAAAGTCTGTCTTGTGCCACACACACACAAAAGAAAATCATGATGACAAACATGTTTTCTATGTATTACAAATTATAAAAGAGGGGAAACATAAGAATTCTAGGGAGATGGTCGTTCTGGAAATGGAGTACAGGCTCTATGAGGTTTTCTTGCTATGTTTTGTTTTGCTTTGGTTTGGGGTTTGAGTGTGGGGTAGGGGTGTGTACCAGTCCTGGGGCTTGAACTCAGGGCCTAGGCGCTGTCCCTGAACTTCTTTTGCTCAAGGTTAGCAGAGAAGTGGAGCCACAGCTCTAGTTCTGGCTTTTCTTTTTTGGTGATTAGAGTCTCATGGGTGTTTTGGGCTGGTTTTGAATCTCAAGGTCTCAGCCTCCTGAGTAGCTATGGTTACAAGTATGAGCCACAGCTCTATTCATTTTTATTGTCTCTTGAGCCAACATCTCTTAATTCTATTAGATTTTCAGATCTTCAAGTATGTTCCCTCTCTGTCTCTGCCTATCTCTGTTTCTCTGTCTTTGTCTGTCTGTCTGTCTCTCTCTCTCTCTCTCTCTCTCCCCATATACAATTTCCCCTCTAGACTGATATTACAACCTATTCTCACTTGTCCCTTTTAACAATGTTTTCTTATTTATCTCCTTCACTCTAATAATTCAGACTTGAATAACTTGGGTAGCTTCAGAGACCAAGATCAGAAAGGGTTGTTTTTCCCCCTCCCGTGGCCTCCTAGAATCATAAGCAGATCATTTTCCCACAATGCTGCAGCATCGTTAATCACCTCAACTGCACAGAGAGCCAGGCAAAGCTTTTCTGTGAACAGAGAAGCTCAGGGTCCCATTTCAGTTGGTGATTATATCAATAATCTCCTGACTGTGTTTAGTGAGCAAACCCATTATTCCTACAGAAAGTGGAAGGAAGCTGATCAAGTCGTATAGGCCTGCCCTGTATGGGAATCTATTGGTGGGAAAGAACATTCCAGATGACGTTCATCAGCTGCTTTGTCTTGCATTTGTAAGTGGCAAGAACATAACTAAATAAGTAAAAGGTAATTTTGTCATGGAGAGATCTGGAAGAACCTATCATTAAAAGCACAAATTATCTGCGGCTCTCTCCCACCCGCAACAGAGGCCCGTATGAATTTAAACTGCTTAGAGATCAAAACGAAAACAACAGCACATTAATCCTGATGTACTTTGCTCAAATACTCTAAGCGCCATTTCCATGCTGCGGTCCCTCTACGAGGAGACCACCAGCCAGTCTCCTACCAGTTGCGCAGATAATCTTATGGCAGATTGGAAAGATTAAAGGGAGTAAAATTTTCTAAAGAAATCATTTCATAGGGGGAAAGGGGGAGCTTCATGTAAATGTCATCATTTGTATTGATCATTTCTCATAAAAACACCTTTCACCAAGGCAATCTCCAGACATAAACGTATTTCCATACAGTGTCCAAAGACCAAAAGAATAATAATGATGATGATGATGATGTTAGCTGTCAGATGAACAGCACAAGTAAGAAAGAATAGCACACCCTGATATGGCCAGACAATGGAATCTCAAACCCTTGAAACACAAAGCTCACTAAGGATTGGAATTTGTGGGACACGTGTGGAAATGTCACCATTAAAGCTACCCTGGCCTCACTAGCGAATGCTCATTAAACAAATAAGTCCACACTGAAGTAAGGAGGTCAGGTCTGGCGGGCGCCATATTGGCCACCTGGTGGGTGGGAGGGGCTGGCATCTTGTTCTTCTTGCTGGGGGAAGGAAATGCCCCCACCCCCGCCTCCCAGGTGATGGGCATGTCTGGATCCCTGGAAGCAGCGGTGGGCACTTGCTGATAGGTTACTGAATCTGTCAGTCCAGTGCCTGGTACTGGGAATTCCTGTGGACCTGCCCCCGGCGCTGACCCGAATTAGGTCTGGACCAGAACAGGCCTCATTAGGCCATACCACACATCTCCTTGGTCATGTCCCATGTCCTGTCTCCGTCTCCGGTCATCATGGCGTCCTTTTACAGATAACACTTTTGTTAGGGCTGTGAAGGCTTGGTCTCCACCCAGACACAGGATGCTAGCTCCGTGCTAGCTCTGTTCTGGGCTGCTGCTCTTCTACGCAGTCACCTGCCTTTTAATAAAGACTCCCAATTCCACCTCTCAAAATGCAGCTTCTCAGTTTCCTCACCGTACAACAATACAAGATATATTCTAGTAGAATGGGAGGGATGAATGCCACCTTCGATGAGAAAAGAGTAAGTATGCTAAAGTAAAATGAAATGGTTAAAGAGTGCCATTGCGAAGCAGGAACGGGAGTAGACAGGGTGAGAAGGACTAAGGAAGTAAAGAACAGAGGCATGAGAATAACTCAGGAAGCTCTGAGCACCAAGGTCCTGTGGTAGAAAGGAATGTGCTCTCTCTGCAGGACAGATGTCCGCAGGTCAGGGTGGCTGGAGAGAGTTAGCAAGCTAACTAAGGCACATGGTAAGCCAGAGGGGGTGAGGACACTGGTTTTCAAAACAACAACAACAATAATAATAAAAATTTTGGGAGTTAGGCTTCAGTGGCTCAGGCCTATCATCCTAGCTACTTGGGATGCTGAAATCAGGAAGACCATAGTTCAAGGTCACCTCAGACTTCAACACAAGCTCCCTTGTCAATCAGTTATGATATGCTAGCCCCTGCCAACCTGTGGGGGAAGAATGAGGCTGGGGGAGATGAGAAAGAACATTATGTGGATCAAGATGCATTTTACTTACAAGCTGACATGTTGAAACCAAACGCCTTTGTCAAATAAAGATAATAAATCAGGATAGATAGATAGATCAATAGATAGATAGATAGATAGATAGATAGATAGATAGATAGATAGATAGATAGAGATATTCCCAATGTAATAGGAAGTCACTGTGGGGTGGAAGGAGACCATGAGAGAAAGGTACATCAGCTGACCAACTGTTTTAAAGATGGCTACCCTTTGAAAGACCTGATTGAAGACATGGGCAGTAAGAAAGGGAAGGGATTTTAATGCTATCCCTGGGAGAAAGAGAAAGAGCTGAGCAGGGTAATCGTAGTGGAGGGAGAAGGAAGAAGTCAAATTTTTATCATCAAGGAGGTTTTATCCCAAACACCTACTGCAGAATTTATTGCACACAAAGGCCGAGCAGTCAAGAGACAAAAACAAAAACAAAACAACCAACCCCAAGTTTTCTGGGAGCTGTAAAAGCTATTCTAAGCTGGAAGTCAGCGGCTCACATCTGCAATCCTAGATACTCAGGAAACTGAGACCCCAAGGATCCAGGTTCAAGGACAGCCCGGGCCAAAAGGAAAAAAAAAAGTCTGAGATTTCCATCTCCATCTAAGTAGCAAAATGCTGAGGTGGAAACATGGGTCAAGCGGTAGAGTGCCAGCAGTGAGCAAGCAGGCCAAGTAAATATAAAGCCATGAGTGGAAGGCCTGGTATGGGGGCAAGTTGTTCTAACGTCAGATCACCACAGGATTCCTAGCAGGTAAGGCATCAAATTGGAATAATGAGAGGGTAGGAGGTAGAGGAGAAGGGGAACTTTCCCCATCGTAGTTGAGGAGGAGAAATGAATCATCTTTCACTGATTTGATGGGTTACTCATCCTGAGACAGGATTTAGATCATTGCTGGTTTTATATCATTCAACCTGTAGCTGCCAATCTCCACTGCATTGAGTCATAATGTTTTTCCTACAAGGACTGTTGTTATCCAACTGATCTGCCGCAGTTTAACCCCCGAAAGTTCTTTTTCCTCTCCTTGATAACCACTCAGAACCCAGTTGGTCATCATGGCCCAAACTGAAGAAGCCGTTCGCCAAAGATCCCCTTTTCTCTATTAACCCACAGTATGCGATGTGTCACAAACTGCTGAACAAAAGCTGAACCACGGGCCCTCGGGTGTCATCCAAAAACTCGCAACACTTGAAATTCTACAACGTTTGGTTTGGGTTTGGGCTGGTCTACTAATAATCATCCACTCGATTTGTCTCAAGCATCTGTTGTGAATCTATTCAGGTTTGTGTCTATGAAAGATTAACTGCCCTTCTGAAGCAACTAGAACATTAGAGAAAACAGAGTTCTACCCAGTGCCCTGACTGACCATTCACGCCCTGAGTAGTTGACAAAGCTGGGGTGGTATACGGCCTGGTGAGCACCCGGCTCCATCCTGGCAAAATGGTGGGGACCAGAGAACATTCCCAAGAGATTACTGCAAAAAAAATCCAAACCACAATGGAAAGCCTATTGCATACATTCAATCATACCACAAATATTTATCGAGAGCACCTGTTAGGTGTGCACCATTGTGCAGAATCCGGGGAGATAATAAGGAGCAAGCTGCTTGATTACTCCAGCTATTAAACGCTAGGGAAGTCATCACAAACAAACACCCGTTCAGAAGAACAATACATGCATAATGAACGACGAACGCAAGGAGTTTGGGTTTTTGTTTTGTTTTAATACGATAGACTGGTGAAGTGTTGTGAAAATATAAAGGAATCATTTCAGGCTGGGTAGTGGGATCTGAGGTGCAAGTCAAAGGCTCGGGATGATGATCTCACCAGGAAGGTGAGCATGCAAGTTCACGAGCAGCTGCTCACTTCTAGGTAATTCGAGGACCAACAGGAAGTGTCTGTCGGAAAAGAGGAGGTGCCAACGGCAGAGATGCATCTCTTCCAGGTGGGAGCCGGGTAGATTAACCAGCCCCCACCCCCTTGGCTTCCTGCATTGTTTGCCTACTTTGGCAAAGAAAATAAGAATAACAACAAGAATCTCTAGCAACACATCACCCTTGACATTTCACAGTGGCAAGAATGCACTGCCACAGGATAATCGCATCAGAAAATTCAAGCTTCTAACAAACGACACTTTCAAATCAGTTATGCAAATACAGATTTAAATATATGGAGCGTTATGACTCGTTCCTTTAAAGGTAATGAATTTCAAGGGAAAAAAAAAAGAAGACCTCCAGAAGAATTCATAATATACAAATGGAAAATATAGAATAAAGAAGAGACCACTTGAGTGTTTCACACACAGAGTCAATGCAGCTTGTTCTACTAGAAATAATAACATAAACCCATAAACTGATTTCTTTTCTCACATAGCACATTGTATTGAGCTTTCCCGTATATCAGAAGGCAAAATGCAGCCGGCAATCTGGAACTCTGGCACATAGTAAATTTCATCTTATTTTGCATAGACAGGGCCTCCTGCTGGTGTATTAACAACTTTCAGATTGTCCTGGTACAACTATTGAGCTGTTGCATTTGGATGTGATGTATATTTTTTAATTTAAATAAAATGCATTTAATATTGATTTTTTTCCACCCATATTCAGTCTGCCATCCAAGGCACAAAACATGTCGATAATAAAAATGTCTCTTTCCGAGACAAAAAAAAATTCTCTGATTCTATATAATGTTCCATTTGTACTTAGCACAAATTTCCCACTGCAGAATTCCACCCCTTTTCTCCAGTCCAATCAATAATTATTGATACTTTTTAATAAAACAGATTATTCTTCAGAGATTAACCAAGCATACCATACAACAAACATGCTTTGTTGAGATTCAATAAATATATAGAATTAATTCGTTAGGTACATGGTTACTAAATTAATAATGTGTTGGTATATAGCCAACACGGCACATTTTCTAGAAGATCTAATACATTAGTCAACATAATCAACTGTGATGAGTTTGGGAAAGCGATTGAGAGTATGGTAGGTAAATCTCTGGAAATGTTTTAAGTATCTCTGCAATTACAAGAAGCAAGAATTCATTAAGAATTAACAATATTTCTTCATTACAGGTATTGATGCAACGTTATATAATGTCACCCAGAGAGAATTAGGGGACAGATATATGAGTACCACCATTGGGCCATAGAAGTCATTGATTAGTTTTTGTTTATTTATTAGAGGTAATCATATTCCATGCAATGACAGATATATCATTTAATAATTTTGTTGGAATCATCTCTCTCTCTTCTTTTTCACTAGAAATCTACAGTTTTGAGGGGCCTTCAATTTCGGGTAAGTAGAAGAAATGAAGCAGGGCCTGTTTTTACAATTATAAGATTGCTTCCAAGTTATTTGTTGTTGTCTTTTGTTTTTTGTAAACTCAAGTGAACACTTTTATTCAAATGCAGAAAAATCACATCATCCGGTCCAGAGGAGCAAAAGCATCCACTTGCTTAAAAATGAATCTCACAAAAATTATAATTTCCTGATAGAGCTCCTGTCATCTTCAAAGACTGCCAGTGAAAGTTTTATTTTCATCATTTTTAAACAGAAAGAAAGAAAGAAAAAGAAAGAAAGAAAGAAAGGAAAAAAAGTACAAGAAAAATCCTTAATCATTATCAAAAGAATTTCAATTTAAGGAACCCATCTGTTGCAATATTTGGAGGCTCTAAACAGCCCTAGTCAAGAGAAACCTTGGTTTTGAACTTCACTGATTAAACACCGGGTGCTTTTGTACAATCTGCTTCGACTGCTGCTACATTGCAAGTATGTTAATGCCGACCTGTAGTCAAGAGCCTCTTGTCCTACAAAATACACAATATTCCAGAGGGGGGAAGATATATATATATATATATATATATATATATATATATATATAAAACATCTACATGTAAAAAATGAGAGGAATCTGTACTTCATGCAATTCTTTTATATATATATATATAAAAACATATATAATATATAAACATATATATATATAAACATAATGTAAAAGAACTGCATGGAGAACAGATTCCTCTCTTTCACAGGCTTTGCAATCACCAGAACGGTGAATACTTTTATTCTAACCCCCTCTCTAGGATAATAAAGAGGCCACTTAATTATCTTCTCATGGTCATTCTGCTTGCTACTCCGTGCAGATTACAGAATCCAACAACAATGCTAATGAAAAGCAGTCCTCCCCGGCCCCCACCCCGTTACACCTGGACAGCAGCTCTCGGAATGTGATGATATGGTTCCTACAAGAAGCTTGCTGTGCCAGGCCAAAGTTGCATGCAGATGCCTGACTTTCCCCGAGGCCCTGTGCTAACCTCCTACAGAATGCAGGGCTCAGAACGCTGGCCTCGCTTATGGAAGAGACCGTTTCCAAACATCCATTAGTGCTTTGTCCGAAAGGACAATTGTAAGTACACAGGACAGGACAAGGCCGTGAAGGCGATGGGTGGACTTTCTGAAATCTTAACCATCTTGGAGTTTGAATTAAGAATAATGGGGGAAAAAATAAAATAGCAAGACAAAAAAAAAACGAATATTTGATGGTCATTTTTCACCCAGATAATTGAGAGAATGCTGAGACAGGCGGGCCTCGGGAAGATGGAATCCTACCCACCCATTTGCTAGCCAGGAGCATACATTGTGTTTTATTTTGAATTCTCTGATAAATGAGTCTTTATCCCAGGATCAATAGCTCTGGGTGACTGGTAGATTGTGGCAGCCATGGCTTTCTGACCAGGAGAATCATCTTAAATCAGATCTTCTTTGTTTGATGAAACCTAAATCACGGGGGAAATATTTAAACACCTCAGGAGAAAATCCATAGATAAGCTCACACAGGGATCCAAGATGCATTTAGCCAACCTAATTGTCTCTTCTGTTCTAGAAGCTACCCATAGAATATATAAGTCACATAGCAACACCCTGTACCACTAGACATTCTCTGATGAGGGACGGGGCGGGGGCGGGGAGGGAGAATAGAATATCTACTTCAAGAGCCCTGAGAATGCTGGCACAAATGAAATCATTATGTCTGCTGCCAGCCTAGTCACTACGTCTCTACATAAAGAATTAAAAATGCCTTCCCTTGTTGTTAAACCCTTTCCAAAGCCCTTTCTAAAACCTGCTTTAGCCAGGGATATTTTTCCCCCCCAAAAAATACATAAAATATCAAGTTCTCTCGCCACCATAATCCCTCTCATGCTTCTTGTCTGGCCTCTTCCACATAGCTTGTAGCCAACCCAACGCCACCCACCCCACCCACCCCGCCTGAACTTCACCCTCATCACCAAACCCTACGACTTCACTCATAGCCATGTTCTAACAGGACATCTGCCGACTTCACTGATGGTCAGCCGTCTTCCATGCCCCTGAACGACCTCTGCCCTTCTGTCCAGAGAGAAAAGCAGGCACACTGACAGAAGAGATGTCACCGTGGTTCAAGGGACAGTAGCTGCCAGCATTTCTTTTGGCTCTTACAACCTGGGGTTTTATGTTTGTTTGTTTTTGGTCTCTCCTTGAATTTGGGGACTCTGATTTCTCTTTGAGTCATCTTCGAAGATCAGAGACTCTATGCAAAGACAAGACAGAACTACCTGAAGATCAATGACATCTCTCCTCATGACCCAGTACCTTGCACTCTCCTGGCCCCTGGGAGTTCTTAAATCTCTGTGACAAGGGGCACACACAGCACACAGATTTACCAGACACCAACGGTGAACATTTACTACCAAAGTTCACAGCTCCGTAGAATTCACCAATTAAGTATCCCCTGGAAAATCCATCCAGGTGCTAGAAGGAAACGGGGTCTCTTGGATTTAGAAGGAGCTAACTTAGGACAGCCTCAGGCCTGAGATAGTTCTTCACTCCTTAAGAGACTTATTTAAGATAAGTAGCCGAGGTTTTGTCTCTCCGCCATCACGGGCTCTGTTAAGAGCTGGGGTTAGGAAAATAGCTTATGTCTCCCACGCATAGAGAAGGTGGAAATGGCTCCTCAGAGAAATCACGACATCACACAATCCTCCTGGCAAAGGATAAATGGAGTTTGCCATCCGCCCCCTGGCTCAAACAGGTACCAACAGGACTTGGAATCAAGCTTCATCTGTTTTGACTTAGCTCCAGGCCCTTCCCACGCCCCTTGATGAGATCTCCCAGCCCAGGTGGATGGATTCACGGCAGTCCCTCCTAGACTGCCACAGCCTCACTCGCTAAGGCAAAGCCTGCAGGCAGATGACACTCCTTACATTAATTTTCAAGTACATTTTTAAAGCACCCTGCCTCTGATGAAGTATTTTGAACAGTGCTCGGGGATGTCAAGGAGACATTTAAAATATCTCACTCATAATTTTTTGAAAATCGTCCTCATTCAAAGTTGTCACCGCTTGACAGCTGAGCTCTGTTGTGAGTACATTCCTCTACAATGTACTACAAACTGATTGAAGAGCTGACAAATCTGACTTAACCCAAACAAGAATCTTTAAATCGATTTGATTGAAAAAGAATGCTAGATGAAAAAGGCATATATATATATATATACATATATATATATAAAATATATACCCATTACATCCAGCACGCTAGCTACCAAAAGAAAAAGTCAAATTACACAATTAAAATCTTTGCTGAAAACAGTTCTACCCACACCCACGCCGGGGGGGAGGAGGGGCGAACATTCTACTCCCGTTTGAAACAAAAGACTGAAGTGACTAGAAATCACTTTGATTGAATATTGATGCATATGTTGTTATCCATAATCCAGAAGAAGAATACCGCCTACATAATTATTGTCATTTAGCCATTCTTTGGAATCCACTGGCTGGTTTTTTTTTTTTTCTCTTGTACCAACAACTTATTAGAGTGAGTAAAAAAAAGAACTGAAATGGGGTTGTCTTAATACTTCTCTAACCCAGGCGAGAAAAAAAAAAGATTGAGATTTGTTAAAAGAAAGAATAAAAGAGAAAACAGGTGATCTGTAGCCACGTAAAAGCAGAGCAAAGACAGGCACTGGGTCCACATCTGAATGTGCCAAGGGCTCCAGCCATAACCAAGGCAAGCTCCCCAAGCCCCAGCCACGCAGGCGAAGCTAGGAAGAAAGGCTTGCTGAAGCAACACTTGCAGGATTGTCTCCTGAAAATATTCTTCATTTTACCAAAAGCACTACATCTGATTCCTTGCGTCCTTTCTTGAATTTAATCTATGGCATAATAAGAAATAGCAACAAAGAACAAGCTACAATTTAAAAGACATGTGGGGGGGGGTGGATCTTGCCAGAGAAGAAGGAAGAGAAGGGGAAGGAGAAGGGGAAAGGGAAGTGGAAGGAAAAGGAGAGGAGGTAAAGGAGGAAGAGGAGGAGGAGGAAGGGGAAGGGGAGGGGGAGAGGAAAGGGGGGAGAGGAGAGAGGGGAGGAGGAGAAGGAGACTTTTCTAGGCCTGGGAAGAAACAGAAGAATAAAAAAAAAAAAAAGGGATCACATTGACAGCATCCCCACAACCTCAAACCTGCCCATGAAGACTGATCCACAGGTATTATTTGCCTGATGAATTCTAAACTTTCATGAAAACTCAATCTCATTAGGCTGGTACGGTATTTTTAGTGGCAAGAGGATGCATTCAAACATGACAGACAGATTTTCAGAGTCAGAAGGGACGCCGGCCTGTGGTCTCGTTAGCAGGAAGGCCGGGGTTGGAGGAGCGTGAGCGTGAGGTCTGCCAGCCCTGCTCTCAAAAACCAGTTTTCTTTTCAGATTTAGCAAACCCAGTAGCCTAATAATGAATGAGTTACCTACTACACTCCATTCTTTTTTTTTTAATGCATTTTTGGGTTTATACCCCTCTACCAACTCTTCATTTCACTTCCAGTGTGTATGATTCCTTGGCAACAAGGAAGACTTTGTAATGCAAAAATAAGTAAACCCAAGCAAACAACAACAAAGAGAACAACCCCTCCAGATACCCTCACCGGGAAAAAAAAAAAAAGAAAATTCTCCAAGGATCCGTCGCTTAGATCTTTTTTGTGTGAGAGTATCTAGTTTCCTGTACAGGATAACACCACGGCATCCTTCATGTCAGTTTACTGCAATGGCCACCCATCAAGTCAGTACAGGGCAGCCTAAGTTCCACGTGGAACAGATCAGGCTGCTTGCACTGTGAGGAGCAAGAGGGCAGATGCTTCCATACATACCCTCTCACCACATCCCATCCACGGCAGTGCCCCCTGCCTTCCCTTTCTGCTTCGAGAGGCCCAGGAAGAAAGTGAGATACTTTGAGAGTTCCACAAAGGGGCTGGACTGCCACTGAGAAAGTTCTAGATCTGAATCTTCAGTTGCTCTCCTTTCCTTTTGTCCAACATAGCCCCCATCTACTCTTCACGGGAAACCCTAGGCCCAGGCCTCTGCCTAACACACAGACGTGTAGACGCTTTGGTGATTCAAGTAGAGGAAACTTGGATCACCCGTGCTTGGGGAGTAAGAGTCTCCTGGGTGTGTACTGCCTTCGGCTTCAGAAAAGCTTCTTCTACCCAGGCAAGAGCCATGGAGAGGGTTAAACTTGAGGATCAACTTCACTGGGCCAAGAAGCATTGAGGAGCTTGGTAAACACACCCTGCTGGGGGGTGAGGTGAAGGTGATCTCAGAGAGGATTGGTTAAGAGGGTAAGACCGGCCCTGAATGGCACCAATCCCCATGCTGGAATAAAAGCAGGGAGGGATGAAGGAAACAACCATGAGCAAAGCCAATGCTCTCTTCCATTCTGCCTGTTGTAGACCCAAGCATTTTGTCACCATGACAAAACACAATCACCCCTCCTTCCCTCCTCCCCCACCACCACCTCACCTGTTTATAAAGACAGCTTTATTAACCAGCTAAATCATATGTTCAAATCCTTCTCTTTGGGTCTATAGGGCTGCCAAGAAAGAAAGAGAAAAAGAAGAAGGAAAAAAAAATCAAAGCTTACGATGGGACTGAATAGCTTAAGTAAAAAGATTAGACTCTGAGATCGATAGCGGTTTGATTTTTCATAAAATCCTTAGGCTCGTTTCCTCCTCTGTCAGGTTGGATCACCACAGTGCCTTGTTCTCATCGTGGGGTGTGAGGCGATCGAAGGGGAGGGGCGCACCAGCCCACACGTGCGTGCAGCTCCGCTGAGCACAGAGTCTGGAAGGCCCGCCGCCAAGGCACCTGAGCACAGAGCAGGGGAACGAACGGGGCTCAGGCTCCCTGGGGAGGGGAGTGGAGCAAATGACAGAAGGAACAGGTGTGCCCAACCTCTGGGGAAGGGGAATCCGGGCTGATGGGGAAATCCTTGGTGCTGTCAACGCGGAGAGGAGGCCAGCTCTTCAAGAGAGAAGGAGAAAAGTGCATGGTGTGGGCCGATGTGAGCAGTGAATGCAAAGATTCTTGCAGGATGTGCAGGGTGGGAAAGGCCAAGGGAGTGGCCACTCCACAGCTGCTCCGGTCTGGATTATTTCCCCCACCACTCTTCCACAAGTCTTCTTTCAGACACACACACACACACACACACACACACACACACACACACTCTTCTCGGGCCTGTTTCAGTCCCCTGACTCTCTCCTTCCTTCTCCACCACCACTGCCAGGGTATGATTCTGGATCTCCTCGACCCTGGGATCTCGGTGAGTGCTGATGACTTTTTTCCTCTTCCCCAGGCCCCGTTCGTCTAATGAAGATGCATCGCCGCAGCGCTCGCTTGCTGCATGGCTGCGAAACACAGACGCAACCCCAAGTTTCCGTCCAGATGGGAAGCTCCACAGAACATCTGCTTTGCCTGTCTGTCACCTCCCTACCTCCTGCTGCCGTGAGGGCTGCCAGACACCCCCCAGCAGCTCCCAAGTCCAGGGTTCTGCCTCTCCTGGTGTCTCCTTGGAGCTTTGACTAATTATCTGCACTGTCATGCCCATCGGCATCATGCTGTCTTTCCTAAAACCATCAGAAATCCTGTTGGAAATCTCAGGTCTTTAAAGAACTGTGTTACGAGCCCGTGGCAGGGGGGAGGGGGGCTCACACCTGTCATCCAAGCTACTCAGGAGGCTGAGATTTGAGGATCACAGTTTGAAGCCAGGACAGCCAAGTCCATGAGACTCTTATCTCCCAAGAATCAGCAGAAAAGCTAGAGGTCAAACAGGAGCTCAAGTGATAGAGCACCAGCCTTGAATGAAAAAGCTAAGGGACAGTACCCAGGCCCTGAGAGCAAGCCCCAGTGCTGGCACACACACACGCACACACACACACACACACACATTAATTAAATAAAGCATTATTACTTGCTCTCCAAAGGAGAGCCAATAAATCATTCAGTCATGTCTGCAAATGACACGACCAGACCAGACCCCAAGGAAGCTAACAGATCACAATGATGATCTGAAAAATCTTGACATCCCAGCTTCCTTTCATTCATCTTGGGGCAGACGAAGAAAGCAAACATTCCCAACAACTGAGATTTGTGCTTCTGGTTTCTCCAAGCTATGAGAGAGACTCTATTGGACAGAGATGGAGTTTCCTCCATTCCTCTTTTTTCTTTTCTCTTTTTGTCGGTCGTGAGGCCTGAACTCTGGGTCTGGGCGCTGTCCCTCAGCTCAAGGCTAGCGCTCTACCACCTGAGCCACAGCGCCACTTCTGGCTTTTTCTGTTTATGTGGTGCTGAGGAATCGAACCCAGGGCCTCAGGCATGCAAGGCAAGCGCTCTACCACTGAGCCACCTTCCCAGCCCCCTCCTCCTGCCCTCTGAAAGTGCTTTTCCCTCTTCCCATCTCACACAGTCCTCTTACTACAGCCTCTCCATACTTCCGTCCCATGGCACTCAGTCCCTCCTGCGATGCTTTAGTTTTGCTTTTGTATTTATTTATTTTGTAATACTTACCCTCACCCCCTCCCCTTCCTGGGGGAGGGTTAGTCCACAACCCCCCCCCCCCGCTGCACCTGCTAACTGACTGCAAAGAAGCCCTTGGCATTGGTAGAGTTTGATGTCACTGTCTCCACCCACAATGCCACCTTCACCAGGAAGCGGAGGGCTGCCTGGCCTCCCCCCTGGAATCCCACAGCGGCCAGAGTGCTCACTTCACGGCTTTCTGCAAAGGGCTTGCCAGAGAAGGAGCGGACATTTAAATCTAAACGGCTCTCATTACATAAACTGCTTTTTAAAAATCCCTGTCCCCTTGTGAGTCTTTTCATCGAGGAGAAAGAGCAGCACGTCTATTTTCAAATTTGAAGCTTGAGCTAAGCCTGAGCTGAGCGCACAGGCAGCCATAATGCCGGCTGGAAATAACACTCGGTAAACCCAAGTGCTTTTTCTTGTACCCTCTCCTTCTCAGGGTAGGTATCTAGAAAAACCTCTGTTTGAACGGAAGTGGCAAGGGAAAACATGGAAGTGGACGTCCTTCTGCTTCCGGGATCTTAACACCATGTGTTTCATGAAACCTGTGAAATGATTCCTTCCTTCTTGGAGTCCCTACCTACATCCCTGGGTTCCCCTTCCATACTTTACATGCATGAGGCCTAGAACAAAGACTGGACTATTACAATGGAATTTCTCCCTCTCAAAACCAAACTATTTTCATCCATGTACTTGATCGTTCTGGCTTACACTTCAGACCTTTCACAAAAGCTCTACAAAAATAGAAGAACATCGTTAATTTCCTCCGTGATAAATTCCCACAAAAACTAATAAGAAAGACAGAAAGACAGAGACATACAAGCAGTGTCATAAAACCAGAAATAAGTAGTTTAAGTCTTATAATTAAGGATCCTAATATAAAGATAATGGTATCTAATGTGGATTCACTAACTCTGCATTAAATTATTAAGGATATAAAGCACATAAAAATGATTGGAATTTGCTATTCAAACACCATAATATCTGTCAACCTAATTTCTTTCAAGCAGGTATTTATTGATCAGCTACACTATGCCAGGCACTGGGATCTGTCATTGGAAAATACAAGATGTCTGCCTCCACAAAACTTAACTCTTAATAGCATGTACATAACGTATAGTAAATGTAAAATAGAAATGAATGTACATATATATCCCATACATTTTATAATTTGCTCAATTGAGATAATGCTAAGAAAAAAGAAAAAGGAAGGAGAATTTTAAGTACAAGGATAGGGAAATGTCATTGAGACAGGAAGGAAGAGGAACACCTACAAGGGAAGTAATTTGTTTTTTGTAAGTGTGGGGTTTGAACTCGTGGCCTGGGCACTGTCCCTGAGCTCTTTTGCTCAAGGCTAGTGCTCAACCAGTTTGAGCCACAGCTCCACTTCTGCCTTTTTTTTTTTGTTCGGTCGTGGGGCTTGAACTCTGGGCCTGGGCGCTATCTCTCAGCTCTTCAGCTCAAGGCAAGCGCTCTACCACTTGAGCCACAGCACCACTTCCTCCACTTCTGCCTTGTTTGAGTGGTTAATTAGAAATAAGAGTCTCTTGTGGACTTTTCTACCCTGGGCTGGATTGGAACCTCTATCTTCTGATCTCAGCCTCCTGAGTAGCTAGGATTACAGGGGTGAGCCACCAGCCCCCTGTGGGAAGTAATTATTTGAGCAAACTGAAATAGATCAGAGAGCCAGATATGAGACTCTTTGGAGGAAGTGTGTTTTAGGTAGAACTAAGACTGCTTGAAGTTCTAGAATTAACCAGTTAACCACTCAAAAAGTGGAAGTATTCAAAGTGTTAAAGCACTAGCCTTGATCAAAAAGAGCTCAAGGACAGGGCCCAGGCCTTGAATTCAAGCTTCATAACTGACAAAAGTAAGAAGGAAGGAAGGAAGGAAGGAAGGAAGGAAGGAAGGAAGGAAGGGAGGGAGGGAGGGAGGGAGGGAGGGAGGGAAAAAGAGAGTGTGAGAGAAAAAGAAAGAGAGAGAAAGGGAGGGAGGGAGGGAGGGAGGGAGGAAGGAAGGAAGGAAGAGGGGAAGGAAGAGGGGAAGGAAGAGAGGAAGGAAGGAAGGAGGGAGGGAAGCAGGGAAGGAGGGAGGGAAGGAAGGAAGAGGGGAAGGAAGCAGGGAAGGAGGAGGGAGGGAAGGAAGGAAGGAAATACTTCTTTCCAATCCTTTCCTTCTCTTTTATGAGGCCAAGGCTTTTAACCTTGGCAAAATACGATTTATGAATCATGCTTCTAGAGTTCCTCTCCAATCCATCTCAGATCACTGTGTCTAACCACAGATCATGAAAAGTTTCCTTGAAAAAGCTGTAGGATTTTATGATCAGATTGGTGATTGATTTTTGCATTAAGTTTCACCGGAGATAGAAGGCTGTACCCAGGGTCACTCCTTAAACATGGCCACCCCACAGTTCCAGTAGTTTTTGTTGTAGTCACTACATTTTATCCATTCAATTGCTCATGAGTGTTGACGTAAAAAAAAATATCAGATAGTATCTGTACACAGAAGTCTTTGTGAGACAAGAAAGCCTTGGAGCCCGTGGCTCAGGCCTGTCATCCTCGCTGCTCAGGAGACAGAGCTAAGGGTCACAGTGAGACGCTGGGCTGGGAAACAAAGCTAGTGAGAATCTTATCGCTAATTTACAGCCAAAAAGACAGAAGCAGAGCTGGGACCCAAGTGGTAGAATGCTAGACTTGAGACAAAAAAAGTTCAGAAAGCTGGGGCACCAGTGGCTCATATCTATCATTCTAGCTACTCCGGAGGTTGAGATCTGAGGATCATGGTTCAAAGCCAGCCGGATCAGGAAAGTCCATGAGACTCTTCAATAAACCACTCAGAAAAAAGCTGGAAGTGGTGCTGTGGCTCAAGTGGTAGAGTCCTTAAAGAGGTTCAGGAACAACGCCCAGGCTCTGAATTCAAGCCAATAATAATAATAATGATAGAAACAAGCAATACAGTTATGAAAAATCATGGATGAATCTTAAATAAAAAAGCCAGTAGGAGAGACTGTGAAATTCCAGAAAAGCTACAGAGACAGTCCAATGGCCAGAGATGACAAATCATCCAACAGGAAGGAGTTAACTAAAGAACAGAGTACGAGTTGGGGGTGGCCAACCATTCCATGTGAAGCGTAACCGCTGACAGATACACATCCGTCACACACGACGACCTTTCCAGCACTGTTCAGCGGGATGAATGTAGCCACTGTTTTCCCAGTACTGAGTCCACGTGGAAGAGTCTAGCACGGAATGAAGACCATGGCAGACCATCTACCTACACCAAACACGCGGGAAACAACCGGACCCAAAGGAGGGAGGAGAATAGTTGAAGACTCCCGCTGCTTTGGAAATCACTGGGTCTGTGAGATTAAAGGCAAGATAAACTTCCCCTGAGCCAGCACTGCGCGGTAGGAGGACAGACCGACCGTCCAGCCGTCCCTGGGTACTGGAACTGGACAGGTGAGCAGGTGGAGATGAGATCCGCACTGCTAGAATGCAAGCTTATAGATGACTCAGGGAGAGGGCAGGGCTCATTTCTGCGCTAAACGGAGGAGACTTGGAAAGTTCAGCATCTGTGTGCATTTCGCTCGGTACAGATATAAACAGCTACGTGCGGAAATATTAATGGACACACACACACACACACACACATGCAGTTCCTTATCTATCAACTGAGAGGGTCTACACCGCAGGGCCTGGCATTCGCTCCTCAGCAGAGGTGGGAGAGAGCTTAGTGATTGTAGAACCAGAGTAGAAAGTAGAAAAGTGCCAGAGCGGGTGGGGAATGAGACCTGTGTAAATGAATGAGAAATTGGAGCCCCTTAAAGCAGCTAGCAATGGAAGAGCTGAGGGACAATGCCCAGGCCCAGAGTTCAAGCCCCATGACCGACGCCCCCCACCCCAAAAAAAGCTAGCAATGTTCAAGACTGAAACAATGCAAAAAATAAACAAAGGAAGATTGGATCACAAACCAAAGCTTCAAGTTAATATCCAAGGACCCATGACAGTGGCGGTAAAATTACCACATAGATAAGCACATGGAGAACAGAATAAATCTACAATTCTTCTACATATTAAAAACTCCAGCAGGGTATCGTAGTACATGGATGTAATCCCAGTATTTGGGATGGAGGAGCAAGTGAATCTCAATATTAAGGCTAGCCTGGACTACACAGTGAGCCTATGTTTCAAAACAATAAAAAAAAATCCCAGATAATCTATTCGCATGATCTACCATTAAGGAGTGGGTACGTAATACCTCATTCTCTTAGAAGCACATTTTGAAAACCTAGAAATAAAGGGTTTTGAAAGTTTCCACCAGAAAAATTCTAGAAGACAGATATATTCAAGGTGATTTAAAAAGAACATTTTTAAACAGCATTAATGGTGCCCCGCTAATATGTATAATTTTGGGGGGGGGGGTCCGGTCATGGGGCCTGAACTCTGGGCCTGGGCGCTGTCCCTCAGCTCTTCAGCTCAAGGCTAGCGCTCCTACCACTTGAGCCACAGCGCCACTTCCTGCTTTTTTCTTTTTGTTTATGTGGTGCTGAGGAATCGAACCCAGGGCCTCATGCATGCAAGGCATGCACTCTACCACTGAGCCACCTTCCCAGCCCCTAATTTTTATTTTTTGTATCACTCCTTTCTTTGTTTCTGATCTTTAAGAAGAACAAGGTTTCATGAATATAAAGATAATACAATATGACAGGCACCAATGACTCACACCTGCAATCCTAGCTACTCAGGAGGCTGAGATCTGAGGATCATGGTTAGAAGCCAGCAGGAAAGTCCATGAGATTCTTATCTCCAATGAAGCACTAAAAAGCAGAAGTAGAGCTGGGGCTCAAGTAAGAGAGCGCTAGCCTTTAGCAAAAGACGCTCAGAGATAGTGCCCAGGCCCTGAATTTAAGCCCTCAGACCAGCACAAAATAATAATAACTAATAATAATAATATAGTATGGAATTTTGTGTGTGACTAATTCATTTTACTAAAGAAATGTCTCTTTTATTTCTGTTTGGAGTTATTATCATGAGTGGATGTTATTTCACTTAGAAGACTCCCTTAATTTGTTTTTAGATATTAAGTCTGTCATATATTCCTAGGTTGAAATCCGTATGATCATCCGGGACTTTTCTTTCTGTATATTACCAATGCAATCGCAAATATTTTACAGAGGACTTCCACCTTGATCTTCATGATCAGTATCACTTAATGTTTCATCTTTCTCTTCTCTTGTGGTATCTGACTTTTCTATCCAGAGAACACTGCTTTCAGAAAATGAGCTGCAAAGTATTCCTTCCTGCTCTATTTTCTAGAAAAAAAAATCATACAGAATTATGTTTATTCTTTAAATCTTGTGCTAAAAGGCACCAATGGAACACCTAGGTTTGTGGGTTTCTTTTCTGAAATGTTTTTAACTATGGACTCAATTTTTTTTAAATAGAAATGGGGCTATTTCAGCTCTACCACTCCATCTTAAGTAAATTTTGGTAATTTGTGTTTCTCAAAGATTTTGTCCCTTTTATCTGCTGTTGAAGTGAGGGGCACAGAGTGGGATTTGCAAAATTCTATTTGTAGAATTTCTTTCCTGTCCTGTGAGCTTTGGAATAATCTCCATTTATCCATGCTGGTGTTGGTAAGTACCCTTCCTCTTTTTATTCCATTTTTTTTCTCAGCCTTACCAACCTTTCCAGACTTTTTGCAAGAAGCATTTAGCATTTTTTTTGCAATTAGAAAATATAATAAAAACGTAATACCATCTTATTCTTAAATCGATGTCTACCATTGAAAGGATGCATTAAAGTGCCTGCAATGTAAGACTGACCTGTGGATTCAAAGTACAGTAATTCAACAGAATGAACAAAAAGGGATTATACTATTGACGTTTGTCAGCTATTCTAAAGATCAGCAAAGGAAATGTGCATAATTAAAAATTTAAAATATAGCATTGTGCAATAGCAACACATAACTGAAAATTGTGCATTGTGATTGGGGCGGCTATTAATCACTACGAGCCTTCTTGTTCATTTGTTTGTTTATCTAGGCCAGTAGCAAGGTTTGAACTCAGGGTCTCTCATTCTAACTCCATTGTTTTGTTCACAGCTGAAGCTGTACCTCTTGAGCAATAGTTCCTCTCCTGGCTTTTTGAGGGTTCATTGGAAAGGGGTGTCTCGAGGATTTCTATCATACCCAGCCTGGTTTGAAACCGTGATCCTCAGATCTCAGCCTCCTGAGTAGCTAGGATGACAGGTGTGAGCCACCAGCACATGGCACCAAGCCTAAATTGAAAAGAAAATGTTTTCCTACAGTATTTTTTTTTAAAAAAAGCTTTCCACAATCAGACAAATAATGTTTATTCGTCTTCAAAGTGTTATCACTTCTGAAAAGCATTCATTGCTGCTGAAACATGAAAGCCCTGGGAAATAATGGCTCAGCCATGGTAGGTGAGCCATTTCTTCACGATTGCTAGTGTGTCTGCTAAAATTCTTTGAAGACCAGTCATCTACCCTGAATCCTACAGTGTGGTTAGTTGATTCCTCTGCAGAGATATTCTCCATGGGCCAGAACATGCAGTATAACTTGCCCTACTTTTCAAATTAGTCCGAATATAACTAATAGAAACTGCCTCTGACCGCAAGAGGTCAGTTAGCATTTTTTTTTCTTTTTTTTTTTTTCCTTTTTGGTCGGTCATGGGCTTTGAACTCTGGGCCTGGATGCTGTCCCTGAGCGTCTCAGCTCAAGGTGAGCACTCTACCACTTGAACCTCAGCACTACTTCTGGTCTTCTGGTGGTTCATTGGAGATAAGAGTCTCATGGACCTTCCAGCCTCTTGAGTAGCTAGGATGACAGGCGTAAGCCGCCGGCGCCGACTCCTTCAGCTTTTTCTCTCACAGCTAGCACTCTATCACTTGAGCCATACCTCCGCTTTGGGCTTTTTGCTGGCTAATTGGATATCAGCATCTCATGAATGTATCTGCCTGAGCTGGCTTTGACCCGTGATCCTCAGATCTCAGCTTCTTGGGGATTACAGGTGTGAGCCATCAGTACCCAGCCAGCTGACACACTTCTAAATCCACCTTTTATCTTAGCATGGATTGGGGGACAGGGGGAAGGGAATAAGGGCAGCGGACAGCATTCCCCAGAATGCACCTAAACTCTCTGCCACATAAACCCAGCCGGCCATCTCCACTGCACAGGCGTACCTCACCGGATTTCCCCCTGGTTCTGAAACCCCAGGGAAAGTCTCCCTGGCATTTGCAAGCCCCTGTGTGGGGAGACAGGTGCAATCTCCAGCACCTGGAACCCTCTCAGCCCTGTGACGTGCAAACGGGACTGAGGCCTGGGATAAGGATGAGGAAGGGAAGAGTTTTGCCGCGGCTGACGGCAGCCCCTCAGCTGAGATTCACGCAACACGCCACTCTTCCCTCCCAAGCCAATAGCATGCTTCCAAGCTATGTGAAATGACGGATTATCATAAATTAAGCTCTGTGTGTGTGTGTGTGTGTGTGTGTGTCACCCTAAAATGGACATTCTGCAGTGGTTACTGACCACACACTCTTGGGGTTGCATTAAATCTTCTGACACATTGTTACTTTGTCAACTGCATGAGGCATGGGTGTCTTCTTGGAGGGAAGAGCTGTAAGGTTTCAAACCCCCATATATGTGACTCGCGCACTTAAAGCCACTGGCGTCCCAAGCCACCATGCCCACGCATCACACTAATTATTTTGTGCTTTCTTACTAAGATAACGAGACCCCCGCTGCCAGCGGACAAATGCTGGCCATCCATTAGCTCACACGTCCTGGCAATTTTTGATGAAAACTACAGGTGGAGACAGATTATAATGGGAACAACTCATTGAAATTCATCTCCATTTTGCTTCAGACGAAGACATGCTGCTTGAGCCCTGAAACATATTCAATTTCATTCAAATTGGATGCAGATTTTTCAGGCAAAATGAAATTCAAATGTGTGTGTGTGTGTGTGTGTGTACATATATATGTATATATGTTTTATTTTCCCCAGAAGTTTCTGGAAAAGGCACAAGATAACTATAAATGCAGGCCACTGGGGTGACTGCACTTGCTTCTGTCCCAAGTAGAAAGAGAGGACTGGACCCCCCCCCACTACAGGGGTAATGTGCTCCCCTCTCCCTCCCCGCCAACCCTCCAGCAACTCGAATCCTTCACTAGCACAGGAGGAGCACTTGTAGCGCTCTGTTATTTGTATTAACACTGCCTAGTGCGGTGAGCTATGTGGGACTTCTCCCCTCTCTTACCTCAGGGCCATCTCCTAAGGCAGAAGATAGCGATCGCCCAAGTAATACATTGAGTAGAAAGCCACCTCCATCCCAGGGGAAAAAGAAAGCTAAGGCACACACATACACTCACTCATGAATGTATACACACAACACACATTCCTATCTGCTTGCATACATCCCCATATCCATGACCTCTTATATGTAGATGCCCATATACATACATCTGTGTATGTGTAGGAAATAAGTATGTCTCCCCCACGGCTATTATTAGTCAAAGCATCAATGAATGAAATCATGAAATAGTTAGCTGAGTACCAAATAAATACACAATAAAACTATTATCTAAGCCAGGCAGCTGGTGGCTCATATCTCTAATCCCAGCTTCTTAGGAGGCTGAGAGCTGAGGATCACAGTTTGAAGCCAGCCCAAGGCAGAAAATCCATGAGACTTTGATCAATTAAACATCAAAAACAAAAAAAAAAAAGTCAGAAGTGGAGCTGTGACTCAAAGTGATAGAGCACTGAGCTCGAGAAAAAAAACTTAAGGACAGTGCCCAGGCCCTAAGTTCAAGCTGAAGGACCGGTACACCAAAAAATAAAAATAAAGTTACTTAAAATGGGAATTTTCTGGGATGGATGGGAGGTGTAATTCACTGACAAAGCACTTGCCGATAGCATGTATGAGGCCCTGGGTTCAAAACCCAGCACCAAAATTTAAAAAAAAAAACTTTAAAAAATGAAAAATTATATTCATTTTTGCTGAACATGAAACTATATGTTGTGAAGAACGGTGGACTCCTATTCATCCAGTCATGTATTTATTCAATCAACAAACGTGTGGTGAACACTGTGCATCAGTTACTCAAATATATGTCAAAGCTAAACAGCAAAGAACAGTCCCAGCCCTTAGTGGGTAAGAGTCATACAGATAAATAGATCAGATATTTGCCATAAATACACACATGATAAGGTATAGAAGAAATTAATGGTGGATGCTATATACATATGGTGTTCACGAAAGGCCTCCTTTATAGGGCTGTATTTTAGTAAAGACCTGTAGGACATGACCATAAAACCTTTTGATTGTCATAAAATTCTTCTTGTATTTCTGTGTGTGTGTGTGTGTGTGTGTATGTATCTGTGTGTCTGTGAGTCTTTCCTGTACTTGAATACATTTCTGAAACATTACATAAAGACAAACCTAATCACATTCTCCTAGACTATCTCTACCTGACTGAAGGAACAGGTGTGTATGTGTGTGTGTGTGTGTGTGTATGTGTATGTGTGTGTGCATGCTTGTGTGATTTCCTTAGCTCACACAATCCTATCCAAGTTCCCTATGCTCCATAAAGTATTTAAATAGCTAATGTGGATATGGGATACTCTGTCAGGGAGAAGGAAAGTCTCTTCCATGAAGGACTCTCTAAAGGCCAATAAAGAAGGGAGCAGAATTCTTAATAAGAAAACAGAAGCTAAGTCTCCAAAGATTCCATAGATAATTTCCATAAAGCTTCAATTACTGATCTATTTTAAGACAGTCTCAAATTTTCATACATAATACACCAAAATCAAAAAGCCAACCCAACCCTTCTGATATAGGATAATCATTACAGATGGCCATAAAAAGCATGTTTTAAATAACACTGAACAAAACGCACAGAACAACAGGCAAAGCCAAGGAAAATGGCTCCATCCAGGCGTTAAGATATCCAACCACTGTGGTTTCCTTAAAAAGAGATGTTGAGAATAGGCAGCCTGAAGACCATATTGGCTACAAATATAAATAGTGTCCTAGAAAGTATAAATATATTCATAGATGTAGAATGATAGAAACATAATTACTTAGAAAGAATAGTCCGTCCTATGGATAGGCTAAATTTCACGTTGAAAGCCAGCCAGACAATTACCATCTTCCCAAATAATCTTCTTCTAGCACTTTCCAAAGACAGCATGGGACCTGGCTGAACCGTGGCTACAACATACAAAGCGATTATTGATCACCATTGCTCCTGGAGAGTTTTCTGTCTCCGTGGGAAACCAGAGGCGATTTTACCATGAAGGGAGAAGCCAGTGGGCATCAAGTCGGCCAGTGGAGGCTAGATAGTCTCCATTTCCCTCTCAGTCCTTCTCCATCCTATTCCTGGCCAGAGATGTCCAAACTGTCTACATGGCCTCCACCAGGCTCCTTGAACCTTGGTGAAAAGCAGAGATGAGAGAGCAAAGGTCAAAGGCAACAAAGGTTGGGGCGTAGCGTTTCTCTCTTGTTTTCCTCATTGCTGGACTACAAGTTCAGAGAGGGTGCCTATCTCTTCTCCCTTTCTCTCTCCCTCTTTCTCTTTCCCTCTTTCCCTCTTCCTCTCTCTCCTTTCTCCCTCTCTCCCTCTTTCTCTCTTTCCCTGTCTCTCTCTCCCTCTCTCTCCCTCTCTCTCTCTCTCTTTCCCTGTCTCTCTGTCTCTCTATCTCTTTCTCTTCCTCTTTCTCCCTCCCACCTCCCCCTCTCTCTCTCTCCCTTTGTACCCCTTTCTCCCTGGCTACTGGCCCTGGCTCCTTCAGCATCCTGAAGCGTTGATCTTACACCCTTTCCAGTTTAACATCTCTTTCCCATTCATGAACAGATAAGGGGTGAGGACCACGCTTTGGTCCGTGGGAAACATTTTCTGGGCTCCAGTGAATCTGCACCTCTGTGCTAAGGACTGAGGAATCCAGTCACCTTCACCAACAACCCAGGGAGCTCGAGAGGCAGCTCATCCGGCCAGCCAGCCAGCGTTTGGGAACCCCAGCTCTGCAGACCTCATCATGCCACACCGAAGCATTGCAACCCCCCCCCCAGCTCCTGGTCCCCCTCAAGCAGAACACACAACACTCAAGGGGGGGGAAACAGGCTCCTGCAGGGAGACCTACACAGCCCAGGAAAATCAGCACAAGGTCCGGCCAGATGCTCTGGACGAATGAAGTCAGTGCTCAACTACCCCCTCCCACATTCGATGAGAGCCACGATTGAAAATCACTTTTCAGCCGTTTTACAGGAAACAAAAATCCATTTCCACTTCCATCTGGTGCCAAAATTAACAAAGTGGAAAATGCCCACCAGCTCAGGCCTGCCCAACTCCAGCTTAAGAGTGGACAGGAAAACACCCGGAGCCCAGCGGCCTTGGGGAAAAGAGGATTGTTTCTTTCCCAACACCATGGGCCTTGGGTTGGGCCAGTAGACAGCACAGCATCCCTCGCCCAACCTGTTCCCAGTCTCTATGGAGCCCCTCTCCATTTATAAGCCAAGGCATCAGGAGACGGGCTGAAGCTGGCCATCTGTTCTGCTCTCTGATAATATGTAATTAAGTAATTTATTTATTCAGCACTTGAACCCCAACTTGCTGCTCCCATTAGCCAGAGAGGATGATGCCAGCCCCAGCTGTAGTTAACATACTGCATTGTTGGGCGAGCTCTGTGCCACCAAGCGCTCTGCTAGCCTTCTGGCTACACTCACCTCTCACACCCAGTCTGAGGACTGACACCACCACCCCCCTCCCCGCCCTTCAAGCTCTGGCGGCTGGCTCAGCTTTCCTCCCCAACGATTAGGCAGGATGCTCCCGCTGTGCATCAAACCATTTGCTGGGCGTAGTTAATTCATTTGTTCAAAGATCCTTGACCCACATCTTCTGATCACTCCTACCAGGCTAGCTTACTGGCTGGGCAGTGCCAATGGGTTTGGGTTTTTTTTTTGTTTGTTGTGATTTTTTGTCCCCCCCCTCCAATCTGGTGAATTTTATCTACAACAGAAGCAAACAGAAATGTACCCAGAGCCCTGGGATTGATTCCATAAGCCTCGGGCAAAACTCGACGCGTTGAAACTGGGATTACGTACAGCATATGTGATGTTTTGTAGATTACGCGTGGAAGGCTTTGCCATTCACATCTGTTCCTCACCAGCAAGGACTTCCCTTGCTTCCCACAGTGGGTTTTGATTTTTCTTTTCCTCTAAAAGGAAGCGATCGTTCCTCTCTTCTCTGTTCCTGCACTCTGAACGGAATGGTTTGGACGTGGAGATGGGTTGGTGAGCTTGGCCATATCCCTGTGAGTGTTAACTTCTAGAAATTATGGGGCCGTGGAGCTCTTCCCACTGAGGTTCCAAGAAGGGAGCAAATCTGCACCGCCATCTGAGCACTGGCTTGCTGAGGAAATTCACCGCAAAAGCAGCAGCACTCAGAGAAATCAAGACAACATTGGAATGCCTGGATCCACATGATCGTACATCTATTCCTGGACTTCTCTGTGAATGCAAACCAGGAAATTCCTGGTCACTGGTTAAGTCATTCGGTGTGATTCTCCCCACCCCAACACCTACAAATATAAACAATTTTTGATTAATATACTTCCCATATTTTAAATGGGGTAGGTCATTCACAGGAAAATCTCAATAACCATTCAAGCGTGGATTGCAATAAGCTCACTGGAGTTTAGCACATTCTTTTAGATAGATCGATCGATGGAGTGGAATGTAAATAAATATAAAGCAGACTGCAGAAAAGAAAAGCAAGACAATAATTCTAAAACCACCGATCATGGAGAACAGGAAAAAGGGTGTGTGGTGAAGGTGGCGCTACTGAAGAGTGGAGAAAAATAAGGATTATTCAAGGTTAAAAAAAAGAAAGGAAGAAAACCTGCGAATAGTTGTTAAATATAATCAATCACTAAACTAATAAAAATATGACTATCTTTAATAGCTAGAATCTTCACCAATACACCCCCAAAAAGTAAGTCCCCTTCATTTTAATTTAATAGCTTCCCGACCATTCAGTTACCTCAGATCAGTGTCCACATTTGCTAACCCCAGTGATCATAATTATTCCTATAATTGTATAACATCTTTGGTTGAAAACAAGTAAAGAAATTTTATCATGCCAAGAAAAAAAAAAAAACACTGACATCACTCAGCGGGCAACTGTGAATCCTACCCAAGACCAAGAGCAGCTCTCCTCTGAGATCTTAATTATTACAGAGAAGATCATGTCTGTCTGTCTTTCTGTGTCTGACTCATCTCAATAAGTCATCAACTATCTGTAAGGCTTGTTAATCTTTCCATGTGCAGATGTCTTTAGCTAGCAATGTCAAGGACACGTCAAGGACACCAAACTGACCTTCCTTGTGTAACTTCTGACTTTTGGGAAGCCTCAGAAAGCACAAAGAACAAATCTGACTGGTCTTCCATCACACAAATCATCATCTCCTCATGGCTTCTCTTCCCCAGGTATATCTTTGTATTTTAAACCATTCTCCCCTGGACATAACACCCTGCCATGAGCCACTCAGTTCTAGAAATTGTAGAACCATGTGGCATAGACTAGTTACATCAGAACAGCACGGGAGAAAACTATTGAGAAACTATTATTGCCTTTATTGACCTGATCACAAACCTCTACTAGTCTACCTTAAATTCATATTCTTTGCTGAGTGCTGCTGATTCCCATTTATAATCCTAACTACTTAGTAGGCTGAGATCAGTGGATGAAGTTCAAAGAAAACCCAGGTAGGAAAGTCTGTGAGACTCTTATCTCCAATGAACCACTAATAAAGCTGGAAGTGAAGCTGTGACTCAAGTGGTAGAGCACTAGCCTTGAGCGAAAGAGCTCAGGGACAGTACCCAGGCCCTGAGTACAAGCTTAAGTACCAGCTCGGGTGTGTGTGTGTGTGTGTGTGCGCACACACACACACACAATTAAGAATACAAGGAAACTCTCTTTGATGATACTATACTAACTGTCCCAGTTTGGTGTGGGGGAGGGGGGAAGGTGGGGAGATCTGGCCTTCATCGACATGGAAGTTTCTACTTGAATAGCTATACTCTCCAAGCACTTGGCACATTTACAAGGACCTGAGTGAACCACGGGGTTGGTTCACAGAAGCTAGAGAGACCAGGCAGGGTGAGTGGGCTGATAGATGGGAAACGATCATGAATAAATCCAGTGACCTTTCCGGTGTCATTTGTTCGTGTTTTACACAAACCTCTCGCGATACATTCCTCCATGCTCCCTGGGCCTCTCTACAAACTGACACCTGCACCACCGCACAATGGAGAGATGGGCAGATTTGAGTCTGGGCGTCATTTAAAGCACTGGGAAAATCACCAGCACCGCGGTGTCTCCTACAGAGACAAAGCAGAGCTCCTCTGGCCCCTTCTGAGCTGGGATGTCCTGCCTTGTGGCGGAAGAACACTGAGAAGACTCTACTTTGGATCTGAGTAAACATGGTGGGAGACAGAGCAAGGCTGATTTTTTTAAGAACACTCTTACCTGTCTAGTGAGACTCAGGCTGCATCTCCAACGCAAATGCGCTATTAGTGCATCTCAAGTAACTGATACAAATCTCTCCACTGAGCCAGTGGGAAATCCCAACCTTTCTAAGTTGGGAAGTGCTAAGCTAGCAATCTTGCAGTAAAGAGTATCTATCTTTTTGAGCTCTTTCTAGGGGATTGCAAACAAAGTGGTCTGAAAAACAAAACAACACACACACACACAAAAAAAAAAAAATACTTCCATTTTGGTTTTTGTTGATTTGTTTGCCAGCTTGATCCAGGGCTGCCCGGGACAGGTAATGTCCACACTGGAAGCGTTTTCAGAATTCTATGCACAGTTAAAAATGTTTTTCAGCGTGATGTTGGAAAAACTCAAAATCACCCTGGAAGGCAATAGGGAGGAATAAATAAATAAGAGAAAAGAAAACCTCCAGGGAACGTCAGAGTATGGATGAGGTTGGAAAAGTTAAGGGAGAATGATAGAAGGGGCGACATTGGTCAAAGTGTTTGGTACTGAAAAATCGACTTGTTGCAGTGAAACTCCTTTGTACAGCTACTTACAGTTAGCAAACAGAGCACATAGTCCCTAATTTCTTTCTTTGTTTTTTTAGCCACTATAAAAGGTCTAAGGGAGCAAGTTTATTTTCCCTACCAAGGTCCCTATGATTTAATAATTGGATAGTTCTTTCTGGAAAATGTCTTAAGGAGATTTACATTTAGAAGAACGAGGCACAACACATTCATTGACCACGATAAGCTACCCAGTGGCATCCCCTGATTGATTTTCAACAGGAAAGAAAAATCATAAGCTAAATGTTGGTCATCTCACGGATGGGTAGAGTAATTAATTATTGGTCAGCCATGGAGGTTCAGAAATACGGCTAAGTACTCAAGTTTTATTTTCTAGTTGAAATGTTTGTGTCAGCCTTTTAGTTACTTATGGTTGCACCCCTGGTGGGCAGGGAATGAATCTGGAGCCTCCTGCTAAGCAAGTGGTCTAACCACTTCCTTGACATTTGGGTTTTATCTCATTTGACCTTGAACTTGAGATCTGCCTTCCTCCACCTCCTGCAGGACTTCGAATCCAGGCCTGCCTCAGCGTATGTAGCTTAAGTCATTCATTCCTCTGGTGATCACCTCAGGTTTACCAAAAGCTGCTCTCGCGGTAACTTGCTTGGAGAAAGGAAATGCTGACACCCTTCGGTATTGTTTTTTTTTTTAATTTTATTTTATTTTATTTGTGAACATACTGTACAGAGGGGTTACAATTGCATGGGCAGGATAATGCGTACATTTCTTACCAAGCATTGCA
>NW_012267328.1:4608254-4659497 GCF_000151885.1 Dipodomys ordii
CCGGCCCCCCGGCCCCCGGCCCCCGGTACAATCCCAAGCACAAGGAAAAAACGGTCTTTTTTTAAAAAAGAGAAAAGGTAACAAATAACAAATTTGGACAAAACTGCCAAGAGATAATGAAATGTAACAAGAAAAGTAAATTTGACATATGAGAGACCAAAAAAAAAGAGTGTGACATAAGAATCAAAACCATTGTTTTTGTTTCTTTTTCCTTTGTTGGGGTGTAGAGGGGCGGCGGTCCTGGGGTTTGAACTCAGGGCCTGGCACCTCCTATGCCAGGACGCTCACCACCAAACCATGCCTCCAGCCCTAGTTTTTTTTTGCTGATTAATTTTCAGATAATGTCTCACTTCCTGTTTGGACACAGGACACGAGTCACCTGTGTTGGGCTTCCTCACACCTAAAATGACAGGCACAGATCACCGGCTGCATGCACCTCTCAGTAGAGAGGGGCTCTCCAATCTGCCTGGGCTGGCCTCCAACCCGGCTGGCACAATCTCAGTCTCCCAAGTGGCGAGGATTGCACGCATGAGCCACTGGCACCTGGCTATTTCTAAGTTTCAGGGGGTCATGACGGACTGAATAGTTGTGTCCTCTCCCCTCTCCCCGCATTGCGATAGCATTGGGAGAGAGACGCCTTGGGGAAATAATTCAAATTATCACGAGCACGGGGCCCTCAAGATGGGGTCAGGGTCCTTCCGATGAAGAGACAACAGAGACTTTGGTTCCCTCCCCTCCACTTCCCCGCCTCTTCTCCTACTTCCTGTCTTCCTCATCATCCCTCTCCTCTCCCCCTCTCCTGTGAGAGGCGAAGCATGGCTGTTCAGCCTTGGTCTTTCCTATTCCGTCACCCACGGCTGCTCCAACTTCACCTTTATTTGATGGGAATCTGCTTTGTTCTCAGAAACTCGATGTTGCTCCATGGCGTGGCCTACTGACTGCCCTTCCCCTCGCCCCCCCCCCCCAACCTCCCTGCCCTGCCCCGGGACTTTGCTGAAATTCATTCTCCAGCCTAGAATCTTAATCCAAATGTGAAGTCCCACTCCCTCACCCCTCAGGGGTCAGGCCTTGAGTTCCTCCACCAACCTCACCTTGCAACCTCTCCAGCCACCCTCCACCCTGCCCAGCCTAGCACTCTACTTACATCCTTCCACCCCTGCCGCCATTATACCTGGTGTCTCCTGACTCTCATCTGACCACTGTTCACTTCCTGCTCTTTCTTGTTTTGTTTGTTTTGTTTTGTTTTTGTCTGTCATGGGCTTGAACTCTGGGCCTGGGCACTGTCCCTCAGCTTTTCAGCTCAAGGCTAGCGCTCTACCACTTGAGCCACAGCGCCACTTCCGGTTTTCTGGTGGTTCATTGGCGCTAAGAATCTCACAGAGGGCTGGGAAGGTGGCTCAGTGGTAGAGCGCTTGCCTTGCATGCATGAGGCCCTGGGTTCGATTCCTCAGCACCACATCAGCAAAAAGAAAAAAGCCAGAAGTGGCTCAAGCGGTAGAGCGCTAGCCTTGAGCTGAAGAGCTGAGGGACAGCGCCCAGGCCCTGAATTCAGGCCCCACAACCGGACCCCCCCCCAAAAAAAAGAGTTTCACAGACTTTCCTGATTGGGCTGGCTTTGAACCATGAGCCTCCTGGGTAGCTAGGATAACAGGTGTGAGCCACCAGGACTGGGGCTTCTTTCTTTGTTCTAATACCTTCATGACTCAGTTTTCTAACAGGCTGTGTTGTTGGTTGTGTATGTATGTGTTGTTCATGACCCTTTTCTGGGTCTCAGACACAGTTAACACCAGAAACTAGTGAGCACAAATGGACCGGCTGAGACAACTTCCAGAAGCCATAAAGAACGGCAACCAGCCCCCAAGCTGTGGACTGCTGTGTTATAATGACTCCAAATCCATTTTAATCAAGAAACAACATACCCATTTAAATAGAATAAAAAATAAAAACACCAGAGAGAAAAACCAAAGTTTGACTCCAAGAAGAAGAAGAAGCAAAAAAAGAGAGAGGAGAGAAAACAAAACAAATCCCCCCCCCAAAAAAAACCCTGAAGATTTCATCCATTACAAAGGAAATCTAATTCTGCCAAAATTTAGCACTTTTTTTTTTACATTTAATTTTGCTCTGATTTATGACTAAATCTCCTGGGTACCAATGGGTATATAAAAAACCATTAACTCTGTGGAGACGATTGTTAGTTTTTATAATAAAAAATGCATACTGCTTACACCATTATTGCTTAGGAAATTAGAGAACACAGCTTCTAATGCCCTGTGCGTGGAATACTGTTGCAGACCACTTAACTTGCAATAATAGAGTATTGACTGGGTACGGTGATGTGTGAGAGGCCCAAACCGCCAGATTAAGCTGCCAATCACAGAGGTCTCCACTGAGCCTCTTTCATAATACATTCATTTCACCTGAGCCAAAGAATTCCAAACAGATGAGCTCTGAAAGCCCCGAAGAGCCTCTACCTGCAAAATACACACGCTTCTCCTCTTTTGATACTTTGCTTTGGGATACTTCGTTAAAATACTGGTTTAATTTTTTTTTTGTCCTAACTGCAAGATCTTTGTTAATACTGCACCTATGACACAAACGATACCCAGGCTCACACCTGTCATCCTGGCCACTCAGGAGGCTGAGATCTGAGGATAGTGGTTTGAAGCCAGCCCTGGGCAGAAAAGTCCCCAAGAAACCCTTATCTCTAGTTAATCACTTAAAAACTGGAAGTGGCGCTGTGGCTCAAGTGGTAGAGTGCTAGCCTTGAGCACCAATGGGGCTCAGGGACAGTGCCCAGGCCCTGAGTTCAAGCCCCACAACTGACAAAAAAAAAATAAAAAACCCTATTTGGATTAATAAGAGATGCTTCCAGAGGGGGAGAGGTGGTGTAATCGCATGTTTACCAAAGATTGGTAATCATCATCCATAAGGTTTGGGCTATCATGTGTAAGTTTTCAAGGTATGACAGAGCAAATCTAAGAACTTTTAATGGTCTTTGAAATGAAATGTACTGTGCTGTGTGATTGCTTGCGCCACCCCCCCCATACACACACACACACACACACACACATACACACACACACCCCTACCTCTCTTCCCACCTCCCACATGCAGATTTTTCCATTATTCTCTAATTAATCTGCTGGAGCAATCCCATTTCTTGCACAGTGACAGATGAAGAGACACCTTCTGGTCCCTGTCACTACTCTTTAATTGACACTGGAATGTTTAGTCTGAAGTCTTTTCCTTTGGCATCCCAAGGAATTGTGGAGCAAGCCTAAGCATTTTATGCCAGATGAGGCTAATTAAAAAGAGAGGAAAGATGCAAAACCCTGGGGAAATGTATTCAAATTACAGACCACAGGCTGCAGAAAAGCCTCTGCAACTCGAACAACTCAGGCAGGACACAAAGACCAGCAAGCTTCAAAAAGCCTCGTTCCGTTGAGCCATGTTTGGTAGGACTCCACTGACTACAGCCCTACCCATCTGCAGTAATTATAGAAACATGAGTTCAGGATAGATTGGGGGAGAGACTCTTTATAAATCTGCAAGTCAGCCAGGCATTGACAGACTTTTCTCCAGACTCTTCCATCAAAGATGTTTGAATAACCAACCGTCTGAGAAGATAAAGACAGTGTCTCCTATGAGCCACGGGGTGGACTTGATTCCTAACTAGGGTAAGAAGATTACAACTCCCTTCAGGGTCAGGCTTAGCAATGGCCTCATTTAAAAAATAATAATAATGGGGCCGGGAAGATGGAGCGCTTGCCTTGCATGCATGAAGCCTGGAGTTTGATTCCTCAGGACCACATCAGCAGAAAAAGCCAGAAGTGGCACTGTGGCTCAAGTGGTAGAGCGCTAGCCTTGAGCTGAAGAGCTGAAGGACAGTACCCAGGCCCAGCGTTCAAGCCCCACAACCAATTAAAAAATAATAAGGGGCTGGGAAGGTGGCTCAGTAGTAGAGTGCTTGCCTTGCATACAGGAAGCCCTGGGTTCGATTCCTCAGCACCGCATAAGCAGAAAAAGCCTGAAGTGGTGCTGTGGCTCAAGTGGTAGAGTGCTAGCCTTGAGCTAGTGTTGAAGAGCTGAGGGACAGCTCCCAGGCCCAGAGTTCAGGCCCCACAACCAACAAAAAATAAAATAATAATAATGCCAGTTGGGTACTAATGGCTTACTCCTGTAAATCCTAGCTACGTAAGTATCTGAGATCTGAAGATCCCAGGTTCAAAGCCAGCCCAGGCAGACAAATTCAAGGGACTCTAATCTCCAATTAAACAACAAAACAAAAAAGCTGGAAGTGGAGCTGTGGCTCAAGTAGTAGATTGCCAACCTTGAGCAGAAGGGCTGGGGGGAGGGGTGGGGAAGAAAAAGACAAAAATAAATAACTTGGATTTTAAAATCATAGAGAAGGTGTGTGTATGTGCTGAAAAAGTCCCTAGCAACAAGGACAAGATTGTGAAGGTCACCTGCAGCCTGGAATATGGCTTTCAAGGACAATATTTCGTTGCCCATGAACCCGAAGCATTGAAGTCGCTCATGCTTCTAGCCAGGTGGTAATGCCCATTTGTCTATTCAGATATGCTAACTAGTAATTACAGAACCAAGTACACGCAAAGCCTGGGTGGAATGGTTTAATTGCTCAACATGAGACTAACTACTCCGTTTTGCTTTCTTTCATTTTTTTTTCTGTCTTCTTCCTCCAAAAAGAAAAAAAAAAGGAAGAAGAAGAAAATGAGACTTACAAGGGAACAAGAACCATCTGGCTCACAATGCGTCCCAAATTTCACATTCAGTTCTGTCATCCAAGCGAGGATTTAGAAGCGCTTTTCCTAAACCAATAACTCACTGGTGCTTGCCAATTTCTCCCCAGAACTTGGCTTTTCTTAACTCACCATTCTACTGTCTTTATCCCTTTTGTCCCATATAATGAGAATAAGAGAAAACTGGATGAATTTTATACAACCACTAGGGATATTATGGGGGGGGAGGAGGAGTAAAAGATGTGAAATGAACAGTTATAAAAGAAAAACAGGGGGAAAGAGAGTATAGCTTTTCAAGCGATAGGGATCTCTGAGGGGGGAAAAAACCATCTTTTTTCCAATGCTATCTAGAGACTGGCAGTTGTATAAATTGATCCATAAAACAGTCACGCTTAATTTTTTTTACGAGCCTAGAAATTGTTTAATTTTTGACAGAAATAGCCCAACCCATCAAGCCGGTATTTCTAGAAGGAAAGTGACATCTACAGAAAAGCTAGCCATCCATTTGAGCCAAAGGAAAAGAAAACCAAAGACTAGAAGTTCCTCCCAGAGAGAAAATGTGCTTCTGTCTGACACGGTTAGCAACACGACCCTCACCAACCTCTAGAACCTCAGGATCTCTAAGAAGGATCATTTCTGTGGATACGGACTCCATCACGGAAACAAGCTTCTCACCAGCCAGGGTTTCACATGAAAAAGAAAATCCCACGTCCATCTGGATGCTGAAAGAGGAGTTTCGAGACAAATGTCTCCACCTTGTGAACTCCATTCTCTGGGGGCTGCAGTCCGAGTTCTTTGAAAGATTTATGGAAGCGCACAGACCTGGGAGAAAAACTGAAGAGCACCGTGGGGCCAGTGACCGGCGCTGGCTTGCACCAAGCCTGCCATCAAACGAGAGATTTGAACTGCAGGGCTTCTAGAACGTTCCCTGAAGTGGAGAGGAGGGGGGATTTAAAGAAAGATAAAAACATCTCCAATGTCCACAGTTCTACCAAATCAGACTCTCCAGGGCTCCCTGCAGGCCTGCGGGTCAGCTTTCCCTTTCCCCTTTGCCTGGCAGGGAGCTCGGGCCTGGCCCAGCCATCCAGGTCTGAATCCACGGGGCTTGGGCATCCAGGTGGGTGACCCAGGTTTCTGTAGAAATGCTTCAGCTGGTGCTCAGGGCTGCACGCAGCCTGGAACTCAACTCGAAAGGAAGAGATTAAACGAAGGCACAAACACCTGCCTCCCGGCCTGCGGGGAGCTCTGAGCATTCTGACGGGCCATTTGTGGTAATTGTCCTGTCTCATCCAATAAACCCGCCATGCCAGCGCGGCAAGGCTGATGCCGCCTGTCAGCTGACCGCCATCCCAGCCACCTCCACGGCACATATATGTTCCATTGGTATTGCACCTGTACCGCCGGCGAGCAGGAGAGACCAATTAAGCCATGATTAGCACATATGCTGCCTAGATCTGACAAACGGCTGTTCTGAATGAAATCAAAGGACGGCGCTGGGGAGGGCAGGTGACCGCGTAAGTGTGGGACCAATACCCGGTGACATTGAGAAGGGGACACACGTGTGCACGTACACACACACACACAAACGGACTGAAGAGAAGGCAGCTCTGTGGGCGGCCTTTTCTAGCACAATTGAGAGATGAAGATCTTGGATAGAGACACGCCAGTCCGGGACAGCAGCATTTCATTTCCAACTCACAAGTCAATAAAGTCACAAAGAAAGTGGTGGCATCGTGTGGCCGGACTCGGTGAAGGACGTCCACATCTGCAGAGAGCCTCGTCCGTGGTGACGATTGAAACTCCAAAGGGAAAACACACAGGGGGCCTGTCCTCTGGCCGCTGCTGGGGACGGTAACACCGTCTCAACCACGTCAACACACACTTCATGTAAGAACTCAGTGTCCAGTGTCCGCTCTTACACACACACACACACACACACACGTGTTCCCCTACATGAAAGCATCTATGTATGGAGAAGCCGATCATCTCCACTGGCTCCTTCCTTCGTAACTAGAATTACTTCGCCACATCTTCTTTTGCATCTTTGTCATAACTAATTCCATGAGGTTCACAGGCTGGGAGTTGTGTCGCAGGACGCTGGGGAAGATCTGCGCAGAAGGTGAAGCCCCGGGATGCTTGTCAGAGCAGGAATACGGGGCCGCTGTCATCTACTGAGCAAAGTGAAGCCACGGCTTGTCTTCATGTCTTGGTCCCTCTGCTCCTAAGCATGAAACCTAGCCATGAGATGGTTGGCTGGTTGCCTGAGACTCTGCCTCAGGAAGTTGGCGTACGATGTGAGTCCCAGCTTTCACAGAAGCCTGGAGCATTGCATCTTTACCCATCATCCTATCGTTCAAGGGGTTAAGGCCATAGGACTGTGAGTTCTAGGCTACCCTGGCCCACAAGACAAGGTCTTAAAAAGAAAATAGTAAAAGTTGAGTCCTCTGCACACCACACTCAGGGTTATCAATGTGTGAAGCGTGGGAAGTCAGTGGAAATAACAGTCAGAGACGACGAGACAGAAAAGAGAGACCTAGGAAGTACGCCTCACTGACTAACAGCACAAACTTCTCTACGTAGCTGACACGACACAGCCAAATGCGGTCCTAAATTCAAACTCAGTGCTCAGAGTTCAAATTTAAACGATCACATTTTGGATGGGTGGGTTCCCAGAGATGGCTGGAGCTTGGTTGAGAAAATTAACATGACCCCACACTTACAAATGTGATATCGAACATAAATGAAAATGGAAGTGAAAAGAACACTGACGTTTGCCATCTGTAAGAGCTGCCGTGAAAGAACCAGGAGCGTGTCAATCAGCACAGACAACTGCCGCTCGCCTGCTTCTTAAGACGGGAACAATCAGTGGCCCTTGGTTATTGGCTATAGCCAGGACCTCCACGAAGGCCTGTCTCATATCACTGAAATCAGAAAGATGAATTCAAGAGACACCCATCCAGACCCTCTGATCATGAATTAGCAGATCTCAAACAGGCTATTTCAAAGGAGTCCTGATGACACTTGGTGCATTTTAAAAAAATGCTAATATTTTTGTTTCAGAAATCTATGAGCTGTAGCCTTTGTCCAGGGGAGTAAATCGTGAAGGCTCTCAGAGCTGAGATTGGTTTTTTTAACTTCTAAAATGCACGACAGAAAGTTCTGTTGATTATGGAGAGGCTGATTTCCCAATCAGCATCCACCAAAAGCAGTAACAGAAAATGCCTCTGTACAGAGTTCTGCTTTCTGCTGCTGACTTACGCTCCTGACTTCGCGGGAGCTCATCTGGCTTCGAGACGCAGCTGTGTTCAGATGGAAGCGTGCTTTGTGGAAGCCGTGCCAGCCGGGCCTCAGAGCCAGAAATCCCTGTGCAAAGGAATTAGACAATCAAGTATTTTTATAGCGGGAGCCAAGAATTTGGAACATCACCTGCAATGTCAGATCTCCATGATCTGTCGCTTGCTGGAGCGCACAGCCTGATGCGGGGCTTAGAGTGAAGTTGTGACAAGCCAGTTTTCTCCTGGTCTTTGCAAACTTTCCCTGAGAATGCCAAGAAGAAGACGCACCAACTGAAGGGGAACGAGGCCCGTGGCATACATGGTGCCTTCTCTACTACCTTGGCCCCTCTTCAAAGAGAGAATGACACCCAAGGTGATCGTTACAAGATGGGAAACGGCGTCAGGTTTTCATTGTTTTGCTATCAGTGTTTGGCAATGCTGCCCTGTTGAAAAATAAATAAACCAAAATAAAACTGACGTAATAAATTCATTGTGTAGAACACTTGGAAGAGAATAGAATGGCAAAGCCAAAGGAATGCAAGAAATGAAGGAGAGTAAAACTGGTGGGGAAAGGAAGAGAATGAGACTAGGTTTCCCTCAAGGATCCAAAAAGATATTTCATGATAATCAGCCTCCTTCAACCAGCCTCGTGATGATGGCTACCAACTGCCCTCTTCCTATGTCTTCCGGTGCTAAGGTTTGAGCCAGAAAGCCAGGTATAATGTGTGGCATTTAAAAGCAGGTGTTCTAGCCAGATGCTGGTGGCTTATGCCTGCTAGCCTAGCTACTCAGGAGGCTGAGATCTGAGGATCGCCATTTGAAGCCAGCCAGGCAAGAAAATCTGTTAGACTCTCATCTCCAATTAACTACCAAAAAAACCAGAAGTGGAGCTATGGCTCAAAGGGGTAGATCCTTGAGCAAAATTGCTCAGGGACAGCGCCCAAGCCCAAGCTCCACAACTGACAAAAATGAATAAGTATATAAAAGCAAACATTCTGGGGTAAGTCCACTTTGGCTCATTGCCTGGCTTTGCCACTCAGTGTATGAATTTAGATGTAGGAGAAGGAGGAGCTGAGGACATTTAGATATTGGATTTGAACTCAGGGCCTTGTGAGCACACTGGGCAAACTACCTCTTGAACCATGTTTTCAACCTCTCTTATTGCTGGTTATTTTGGAGGTGAAATCTCATGATCTTTTCTTCTTGGGTTGGCTTTGAATTATGATCCTCCATAACTCAGCCTCCTGACTAGCTAGGATTACAGGCATGAATCACCAGTGCTCAGTTAAGATATACGTTCTTTACAGGCTTATAGCAGTGGGATGCAGGGGGGGGGAGATTAGTATTAAATTATTTTTATTTCCTTTATCTGCACTTTCTAAGAGAATTTTCCGTGAGCATTTATTATTTTTGCAATAAAATAAGGACGGTCACGGTGACAAATACTTGTAGTCCCAGCTAATTGAGAGGCAGAGATAGGATCATGATCTAAGCAGGCCTGACAAAAATGTAAAACCCTATCTGAAAACTAATTTAAAAGCAAACAAAAGTCTGGGGGCGTGACTCAAGTGGTTCATTGTTTTCCTGGCAACTGTGAGACTCAGTCCAAAGCCAAAAAACGAAAATGAGAAACAAGTTACATCAGAAACTTACACAATGGTTTTAATGTGGTAATTCTTGGTGGTTGCAAAGAATAGTTAGCTGTCACGTCTTCCCTTTTTAAAAATCAATATGGTAAAAAGCAAAATTGTAAAAAAAAAAATCAATTTAAAAGCAGCTGATGAGCTCCATTTTAAATCAAGGCCCACAGCAACAGCACGAGGGAACGTGTGAAGCTACACAACCCTTCCGGGTCCCTGTAGTCATGGATTCCATTCCTCTAGCCTGTGCTGGCACCGTGGCTGGCTCCCACAGCACAGCCACTGTTATACAGATCTATACCTCCCCAGCTCATCACAAAACTGTTCTTCTGGAAGGTTCCAGCAAAATGAAACATGTTACTGCAGTGGCTTTAATGAACACATTATTAAGGCCCAGAAAGGACATAGCTTCGGGAGGCACACACTGCTCCAGGAACCCTGTGGAGAGCCCTGGCTCCTTTCCTAGCAGCCCTAAGACAGAATTCAACAGGCAACTCCACTCGCCTGATGGCCGATGACACACAGGGGGTGTGTCAGCCAGCCCATCGTTCTGGAAGGTAAAAACATGCCACGAGACTGACAGTAGAGAAGGCCAGACCCTTGAGTGGTTAAAGGCTCTGGATCCTCTGGAAACAATCTGGATGCAAACTGTGAACTCTCCGTGAGAAATTAAAGACCTAGAGCAGAACCACCTTGGTCCTCACTTTTCAAAGTGGTTTTGATGGATGTTTAAAGATAATCAGCCAATGCATCACTCTGAATAAAGTAACACATATGCCCCAAAGACAATTGGAATCGGCAAGGGCACAAGATAAGCTGATGAATAAAAGCATATTATATAGATGAACAAAATGCATGCCAATAAAATTGTACACAGAAAAACACATAGCTCACAGAGGAACTCTCGATTCTGATTTTTAAAAAAAATCATGACTGCAAAATGTAATAAGAACAAATAAATCAAGTCGATGCCAAACATTAATTGAAACTGAATGAACACATTGAAAATCATCACATGGACAAAGACAGAGCAATTATAAGAGAAGAAATAGCAAGAGTGATGGAAGTCTTAAAAAGCTAGTATCAAGAAAATTAAAAAATAAAAAGCCAATATCAGCTGGGTGCTGGTGGCTCACGCCTATAATCCTAGCTACTCGGGAGACTGAGACCTGAGGATCCCGGTTCAAAGCCAGCCAAGGCAGGTCTTGAGACTCTTATCTCCAATTAACCACCAGAAAACAAGAAATGGAGCTGTGGCTCAAAGTGATAGAACACTAGACTTGAGGGAAAAAGCTCACAGACAGCACCTAGGCCCTGAGTTCAGTCCCCACAAGCAACAACAACAATAACAAAAAAAAAAGTATCTATTATTTATTTAACTATTCATTCCCAAAGCATGAGACACCTTCAGAAGAAAATATAATAAAGGATCTTAACGTTTCCTTGATGTCAACAAATTTTCCACTTGACAAAGCTCACGATGGCAGAGTGCCTGCCAATACCCATCACTTCTTCCTTGAATCGAACCTCCGAGAGTCTTAGCTAACTAAAGATGGCCTAAGGAAAGAATAATTCCTTACCTCCTCTTGAAAGAAAGTGATCTCCAATGGCTCAATAACATTTTTGAAAGAGAACTGATTTGTTCAGGGTGATAAGAAGCAAGTAGAAGACTCAGGTATTGCCCGTCACAGAGTAAGCCCCTTGCAAAACTGGTAGGTAGGTAGATAGATACATACATAGATAGATACATAGATACATAGATTTCCATGCAAAGGCATCTTCAAGACTGCTTACAGTAGTTGTTTGTTAGAAAATAGAATAAACAAGCTATAGTATCTACATACAATGAGAAACTATACACCAATAAAAAAGAACTGATGCTCACTATTTCAGCCCACTGGCTGTAGGATACAAAGAGCCCCATTCATTCATACTAGTGTAGGAAATGGCATGCCCAGGAAAGTTTAGACTCTGAGTTGGATGAAATTACTGAGTGGGTCTCTGGATTGTGGATTTCTTTTTTTTAATATTCTCAAATTTTTATTATACTGGGATTGAACTATCAAAAACAGTAGTAGGTATTGACATATCACCTTTTTGTGTGTGTGGGGGGGCAGTCCTAGGTCTTGATCTCAGGGCTTGAGCGCTGTCCCTGAGCTTCTGGATTGTGGATTTCTTTAGGAGTGATTATGAAATCCACAGTGTTCTGGGATTGAGAGGGATAGATTGAGATGAGGATGGCTGATAGATCTTAAAAGAAGAAATCTGTGGCATTTCATCGATAGGGTAGCATTGTCTCCGGGCAGTAGCCAGCCAGAACTACGTTTCCCAGCAGTGCTCATGATTAGCATCTGCCATAGGACTAAATTCTAGCCAATAAAACGGGAAGAAAACTGCTGACCCCCACTTCGAGATCTGCCCGTAATCTCCCCCACAGGCTTGTGGCTATGTTCTTTTCACCTCATACTAGCTCAACCCTCCACCCAGAGGTAGACATCAAACCTCTTGGTTGAAATGGAAAAGCTTCTCCCAAGCCCCCTCAAGCCCCTGGGTAACTGAATGGATAGTTCAGGATGGCCTTGAACTCATGATCTTCCTACTTCAGCCTCCTGAGTGCTAGGCCCTTCCATGTGTGAGCCACCCCTGGCTGTGTTCTGAGTCTATTAGAACATTTGGTCTATACCAGTGCAGGCATGGAATCTGCCGAGACTCTGCCTCCGTGTGCAGCTGAAGAGATTCAAGGAAGCCACACAAAACGTCACACCCGCCGTGAGTGTGCTGAGGGCGGTTAGCTTAGTCAGTACCCAGGAAATCACGGTGAGTCTTCAAAATGATTAAGTTTTCAGAGCTGAGCTCTTGGAAATGAAGAGACGTGATTGATGACAGCGGACTCAGTCCATTTCTTCCAGTTAATCACTCCGTCCTCTTGAGAATTCCCTGGTCATTGGTTGGATGAGCTGCACAGCAGGCAAGCAAAGGACCACTCAGCAAGAGCGCAGTAGAAGGAGCTCAGTACGCACTCCGGCAGGGACGGTGCCGGGGCAGCTGGCATCTGAGATGCGGCCCTGAGTATCCGTGCACCGAGAGTGGAAAATCATGAGTAAATATGAGTGTAAACGTAGTTTTTCCCCCTTTCTCTCTGCTGTAAACACATTTAGACACACACAGACACACACACAGACACACACACACACACACACACACACATAGAGGCGCCCAGAGAGACCGCGGCCCTGAAAGGAATATTGGTGATTTTATTGATGAATCTCTCAAAATCATCACCCAAACAAAATAAGCCGTTCACAGCACAGCTGGAGTCAAATGGAGTGATGGCGATTGTCTCGACCTTCTCCAATGATAGATGAGCCTTCCCCTGCTTACTCGGGTCCTTGACCCAAATTCACAGCTATGCCGGTGACCCACGCAGACCTCTGAGAAGAAAAAAAGCCACACTCACAAATGCCTAATGAAGCTTAGCTCGACTCCTACAATTGTACCCTGTCACTCTAACTATAATTGATTTGCTAAACTAACTTTTTTTTATATCAGCCAGTGGACAAAAAAAAAAACACCTAAAATAAGTGAAACATATCTTTCCTTTCTCCCTCTCTTCTCCTTTCCCCTCCCCTTTCTCCCATTCCCTCTCTCCCCTCCATTCACCATGAGCCTATTTAAATCTCTCTATTCAATTTCATGTTCCTTATTTTGACCTTGGAAGTAAGCAAAGGAAGGATCTTCAAGAACACTTTGGGAGAAGGATCGCCGAACGACATAAAGAGAACACTTTCACCCCCGAGAACATTTTACCCTCTTTCAACAGCAGCGTCATCATTCCCTATTGGTGGAGAGTGGCTTTCTAGAACCATCTTTGAAGTCCTCTTTGACAGCAATAATGTCCACACCGAAAGGGCCTGGTGGCCTTTTAGGATATATTTCATGTGTTTCTCCTCCCCCGGGCTCCAAATGGTATGACACATAGAAAATCAGACAGCCGGACATTGTGTACAGAGACACAAAGCTATTTAGAATCTCCATCCATCCTTCAAAGAAGCTAACACAAGTGCATTTCAAAGCACACACAAGCCAAATCACCTGCGCTCCTCGTTGGCTTTTCTTTTTCCTTTTCTTTTTTTTTTTGTAATAACTACGTCCTTTAAACTCTTTTGTGGCTGTAAAACACGAGGGTAAAATTAAACAACTTCCTCAGAGGACAAGAAAACAGCTCTTAGAAGTAAAGGCCTGAGGTGTCTGTGTTCTTTTCACAGAACCCCAACTCCCCGAGAGATCTGCCAGCCCCAGCCCGCGGGTGCCACATGCTCCGGGTATTCCTAACACAATGGAAGGTGTGTGTTAACAGCCTGTAGGAACAAGACCCCATTATTCCCAGAACAGAACATCTCCGGAGGACTCCCAACCACCCAGAGGTTGCCCAGAGTTCCATTGAACACCCTCTTTGTGAGGTGTGAGGCCCTGACACGGGATGAAAGTGGAGACAGAACCCTGGGGAGGTTTCTAGGTCTGTGGAGCTCCCAACCACAGAATCAAGGAAACTCAAAGGAAACCAACAAAAGGAGTTAGGGAATCAAAGAGCCTTCTCCAGTGCACGGCTCCCGCGGCTCGGCTTTCTGCCCCAACCAGTGTCTCCTGAATGGAGAGAGTCAACACATTGTGTGAGCCACGCTGCCACGTGGCAAAGGAGCTGCTGGCTGCCGAGCCAGGCCTTCTCGGGCTCCTTTCATGCATCTTATTTATTATGTCTCCTGGCCTCCAGGGAGCTGGGGTCCTGTGTCTGTCTGTTGTGGGATTACCAGGTGTCTCTGGGAACTTTAGGAAAACCATGTGGATATATCCTCCCTAGTAAATCCATATATATGTAGATATATATATACACACACACATATTATATATCATTTGTAATATTATGCATATAATTATATATTACATATAAGATAGACAGGACATAGATATATAGATATAGATAGATAGATAGATAGATAGATAGATAGATAGATAGATAGATAGATAGATAGATAGGTTTTTAGATAGGTAGGTAGATAGATAGATACCTTCTTTCCCATTATCATGTTCCCACTCTCCAATTTCATTCAAGGTATTTCTTTTAGCCCACATTCTCAAATTCCGTGAAGTGGATCTCCACCTTTAGGGAAAAGGGACATTAGTAATGATGATTCAATGAAGAGCAGGAACAAATGCAAGTGGGGTAGGATCTAAAGTTTAGCCAATGAAAAAAGCCTTCGGTATAACCACTTAAAGATAATGAAATACAATACGTAAAAAATAAACCAAGGGGAGCTGGAGGCGCGGCGCCATTGGCAGGTGCCAGACCATGAGCAAAAGCATCAGGAGCCACGTTAGAGCCGGTCTCCTATCAAAAAGAAAAACAGGAAGAAAAATGGCCGAGTTGATGAGAAGGCCTCTTTCACTGCAATAGGAAGTGAACTGAGAATGGGAAGACTCTTTGACAAGAAGTGCAACATTTGAAGTTAACTAATGTCACCAAAAACACAGAGGGAAAATGCCCCGCATGTCTTTATTCATTAACCGGCCGGCTGATAAGGCTTGTATAATAACATTTTCTACTCCTGTTATCCACTGGCCCTTAGACCACCACTTCCTCCTACGATAATCATTTTGTAGTGCGAGTTTCTATGAACAGGAGAAAAGTTTACTCTTCCAGCGGGACGGGTCAGACTAGACGCCACGGGCCACGGGCTGTCTTAGTTAACGGTCCTGAGCTTTGAAAGCTGGCGTTGGAGCTATTAAGAACGCTGCCAGTTTCTATCCTGAATGATTCACAACACCAGAAAGGTTTTGTAATGTATGTACATTTCCTTAACTGCACACTACCTTCCCTTTTTGACTAGATTTTCTTTCCTGAATAACAATTTTATGTTTCTAATTATTTAAAATATACAGAAATGAAGAGACACAGGGCTGGGAAGGTGGCTCAGTGGTAGAGCACTTGCCTTGCATGCAGGAGGCCCTGGGTTCGATTCCTCAGCACCACATAAACAGAAAAAGCCGGAAGTGGTGATGTGGCTCAAGTGGTAGAGCACTTGCTTTGAGCTAAAGAGCTGAGGGACAGCGCCCAGGCCCAGAGTTCAAGCCCCATGACCGACAAAAAGAAAAAAGAAAAGAAAGAAAGAAATGAACAAAGGGAAAACGGATGCAGGCATAGTGCTCAGCAGATACTATTTTGGCAAAAGGGGAAGGGGAGGGGGAGGGGGAGAACAGGAGAAGGAACTGGGGGACAGCAAAGGAAAGGGTGACATTGTCCACAAAGAAATGTACTTGTTACCTGACATAAAACTGTAGCCCCTCTGTACAGCTCCCTTATAAAAACAATAATGAATAAATACACAGACTTCCTCCAAGCTTTTCTCCTCCCCCCTTCTTCTCCCTCTTCCCTCCCCTCCCCCTCCTCTTCCCCCCTCCCCCTCCCCCTGAAACATCATGAGGACTTAATCAACAAGCACTAGTCAAATCTGACTATTCCTTCATCTTACCCTAAAACCTGACAAACACACATCAATAAATACAGAAGACCCGACAGCCTTTACTGGCATTAACCCCCTTCTTCTCCTCGATTCCTGACCCTTCCCATCTCTGCTTCCTTTCCTCTAGAACATAAGACAATGCATTGAATACTCTCAATAATCCGTGCGCAAGTCTTGCTAATTGGGATGTAGAACACAGAACAGAAACTCCAGAAACTGCAGGGGCTGTTGAAGCCCTTTCAAGTCAACACTTACTGCAAAATGTGTGTGTTTCCTTGAAGAATAGCCAAAGAATGCTGTAAGAATACAGGAAAATTACGTGGGGTAGCTCATCTAACACTTATTCCAATTTCCTTTCCTTTATCTACCACCCCTATAGAGCTAAAGACTTAAAGAACCAGCCTTACCAGAGACCCTGGGAAGGTCACATTTCTAGCTTAGTAGAATAGAAGAAGGTATTTCCTTGAAGTGTCTAGGAAAGGTGGACAGTCCCTTGCTACTAGAAATCATTTGGAGGTGCGGGTAGAAGTACAATGGTTGGCGTGGCAGCAGCCATATTGAGATGTAAGGAAGAGAAGTCGAGATCCCTGTACTGACGATCTGACACACGGATCAGCGTACGAGATACTGTACACGCTCAACATTTTTGCACGAGGAAAAAAGCAAACCCTGAAGTATTTAGGCCCAATATCAGCTCTACTTCATACTATCAACAAAAATGGACCCTAACAGCGCCACAGAACATTGCCTGAAATGGTTTATTTCCTATAAATCTCCACTGCCTTCTGTGTGTGTGAGTGTGTATGTGTGTGTGTGTGTTAGCCGTTTTCCCTTGATATCATAATTTAGGAATGGCCTACTGGTTCTAAATGGTTGAAATTGTTTATATTTTTTTAAAAGAAAGAGCCATACAGATGTCTCAGATCCAGGGTAATTAAAATACTGTATCTTTGTAGGACAGGGAAATCTGAAAGAGGCCAATAAAAATATATCTCACTCCAGAGAGAGACCTAAAAACAATAAATTTGAATCCCCATCTCGAGGCGGTTTGTCGAGAGGGAGCGAGCACGCATGGTTGGCATCGTCAAAGCCTCAGGGCCTTCTTGCAAATCTTTCTCAGCCAACCAGCGCTGCCCTGCGAGAAGCGACCGAACGCTCAGAACTTGAAAAGGCTGGCGAGTCCTCCCTTCGTCATCTTTTTTCCTTTGTCCGTCTCTGCCGTGGCCAGCAAACCGTCTGAGGCACACACACCCCTCCCCGCCAAACACGCAGCCCACAGGAGAGGTGTAGGTTACGAAATGGTGATGGCCAGAAGACAATCTCACCAAGATTGCATTCCATAAAACGGAATTGGCAACATCTGCTCACTCTAGTGTAGATAAACAGTGAACTATTTTCCATGTCATTAACTGAGAGGATGAGATATTAAATAAACCCCAGGGGGCTCCGGCTTTCTAGCATGTCTAAAGTTTGGCCCAGTCTTGCTGTATTAGCTAATCTGTGTAATGGTTTATAGTCTCAAATCCTCTCTCCCTCTCCCTCTCTTTCTCTCTCCCTCCGTCTCTGCGTTTTTGGTATGTACACATGTGTGCTACGTCGCACATGCGCCCACATATACACACACACACATGCATACAATTTCCAAATGGCTCAAACCCAAAACTTCCTGCTTCATCTGACTGTTTTTCTAATTACTAGTCACTTAGCTTAAATTATTAACCATGTCTTCAACGGTGACATATGATACCCAAAGGTCGCCAAACAGGATCCTAATAGAATTATCTAATTCTATTAAACTGCAAACAACTGTCCATTAAATATTTATTAGCCCACTTGCACTTATTGAAGATGGATCGGAGTGTCAGAAAACCCTTGCAACCCTCTTCTGTGAGCGCTTCCGTGTGCAGGTTCCAGCCAGAGCAGCCTCAGAACCGTGTGCATTGATCACCTGCCAATTACCTGGTTAATCAAAATCAATGGAAATGAAAGGAGCTTCGAAGAACTTACAAGGTATGGTATGGATTCTTTTTTAAATCCTTAGTTAAATAAGTAAATTGGTTAAAATCTAGCTAACTTGATTATAAACACTTAAGGTTTATTTTTTTTTAACCATGGGGGAAAGTGCTGGCAGCTAAATAATTAGATTTTCTTTGTTCCGATTGGTGAATTGTATTTTTAATAAAGGAGTTGAAGAACTGTCAGGTTTAGTCCCCCAGGGGAGACCCTTTTGATGTCAAAGTTGCAGAGTAAGATTTGTCCTTTCTTACAGACAGCTCTACTTTCCCATGGAAGGCGTGTGGACCATTTCAGACAAGCAGGTGATGCAAGCGTTCTTCCCACTTAAAATGCATCCACCATCCGGCTTTTCCCAGAGGGCCTGCGAGGAATGAACAGGAAGAAACGTTGCCCTGGAAAAACCACTTTAACATGACTCGTTCAAAATTCAAATTGCAAATCAATTCTTAATAGCAAAGGGCCATAATGGAGAAGAAAGAGGAGGAGGAGAAATGGCATCCAACTCTGTTCAACCCGTGTCTCAACATACTCAGAGAAAGTAAAGCCAAAGGAGACGGGATTTGCTGTAGGAGACTATCGCTTGTTGTCTTAGAGCACTCAACCTCCAACCTTGCTATTGTAGTTGGATTTTGAGAAGAAATACTCCCTGTCCAGAAACAAAATAATTAGAATTGATATGAACATCAGAACTGAGAATCGCATTCATTAAGAACAAGCCAACAGCAAAATAAATACGTTGTGTCCCATTCACACTGAGAATAAAGTATCCCACTGCACGCTGAGTACTGCAATAGGCAACGTGGATTAGATTCATAAATCTCTTGTTAAATGAGTGAAGCCAGGCCAAAGTCACACATGTGTATGATTAGGTTTGCAGAAAATTGAAAACCAGGAAAAATGAAGTTTGTTTGGAACAGAAGAGTGGTCGCCTTCAAACACTGGTTGAAAGCAGGACACAGGAGAGACTTTGGGGGGGGTGCCTGGGTCTCAGTGGCTTGTCCCTGGGAGAACTTGCTTGTGCTTTCTAATTGCACGTGATTTCTCGAAGAAAAAGCTTCACTTTCCAAAAAGTAAAACTGAGCGGCTTACTCTGCAGCCTCTAGGAAGTCACTGGTCGCTTTTAGAGTTCTAGTGCAAGAATGTTCTGGGGCCACAAAAGAGATCACCCTCTCACAAAAGCAAGACAGATCAGTGACTGTGTTTGGGTATCGCCCCATGTTGGCAGGCAAGCCATTCTTGTCACCCCTCAAACTTTACCTTACGTAAACAGGATGACCCATGGCAACAACAATAATCACAAGACACTATGTTGGAAGTGAAATTTACAACTTGGGGGTGGGGGGAGCTGGGGAGGGAAGGGAGAGTAGGAGAAAAACAAAGGAATGGGTAACAGTGCTGGACAAGAAACTTACTCATTACCTTACTCATGTAACTGTAACCCCTCTGTACAGCATCTTTACAAGAAAATAATTTTTTTTAAATCCAAGGGTTTGGAGCAGAATTCATCCTCAGGGGCTCAGGTAGGCAAATATGATACATAGATAGGTAGATAGATAGATAGATAGAGAGAGAGAGAGAGAGAGAATAGATTTAAAGAAATAGCAAGATAAATAATAGGTAACTGGGAGGTAACAGATAATAGATTGATAGATATAGATCAATGTGGAAAGATAGGGTAGAGTGATAGATGGTAGATTGCTGATGATAAAATGGGTAGATAATAGATTTAGAGAAAGAGATAATAGATCATATATAGGTAGGTAGGTAGGTAGGTAGGTAGGTACATACATACATACATGGGAATATGCAGATAATACAGACAGATCCATCTTTGAAATCAGCCATAAGCAGAGAAAGAGCACAATTCACAGGCAAATCCCACCCCACTTAAGTTTGCTGGCTTTTTCTTGGCCTGTTTTCTTCCTTACTTTCAAGACTCATTCCGTTGGACTCATTCCGTTCCTCCACCACGAGGAAACACTGAATCTTGGAGTCATTGTATCCCAAGAGAGTTCCTTCATGGTTTTAAAATCAGAGAGAATGGGTTTCTGAGGGGGAAAAAATACTAAAAATAAGCATAAGTCTTCCCTAAAATATCACGCCCCTCCTCCCATGCGCTTTCCTTTGCTGTTGTGGGGCTGCTCCTTGGGGTGGGGAGACAACCCTTCACCAGCCGAGGACTGGCCTCTGAACACATGCGTTCTCTTCAGCGTGGAAGGGAATGGCAGAACTCAGCGACGCTGCTGCATCTCCACACGGAGAGCCATGACACCCAGCACCGAAACTGCATCTCCTGACCAGCCTGGGACCAGGACAGAGTAGACGGATGTCCCTCTGAGCCAGTGTCCTCTCACTTCCCACTGGGCACCAACTTACGCCGCACTTTCCCCACTTCTTCTTTTGCCTGCAAGGATAAAGGCCTTGTGACCTCCACCGCGTCCTAAGAGAACAGAATTCCAGCCGTGGACGCCTTTCGGTAAACAAGCTGAAGTCACTACAGCAAAGGACCCCGCGTCTGAAATATTATGCGTGGCCTGTGGAGCCACGGACATAGAAGGGCTGCTGAAATTGTCCCTTTGTCCACCCATAGACAGCAGAGCCTGCATGCCTCTGCTTGTTCAGCTTCATAAGAACACACCACGGATTCCTCGAGGAACGAGCGAATGTCACCGAGTCATGGCCAAAATAACGGACAGACTCGAAACCACATCTTTCCCCGTATGAAACATGACAACTTTTCAATTCGTTAGGAGGGCATCTCTTAACAGGATCAGATAACGTACAAATCAAGAACTGTTCTATTGGAGGAATAGCCCCCAGACCACATTGACAAGAAACAGATAATGTGTCATTTCTCCTTAGCACTCAGAGAATGGAGAAGTGTCAAGAGAGCAGGCCACAGGCTCGCTACTCAAAGCAGGTAGACTGGTGTCTACCCCCCTCTAGGGGGGACAACCAAAGCTGTCTCTTTTAAATGTCTCTGATCCTCTCCCTGCTGGGCCAACCGTTCTGCTTTCTCTTTTCCAGGCAAAGGTTCTGCTCCTACATCAGCCAGAAAATATATGGGGCAGAACAATCCTTCTATACAGTTCAGTTCACCCTTCCTGTTAATCCATACCCTCAGATCTAGCCCATTACAGACCAACACTATTGGAAACCTGATTTCCATCTGTCCTGAACTCATACAGAGTTATTTTTCTTGCTGTTTCCCACACACACACACAATATAGTATAACAACTATTTTCACACATTGTATAGGATATTGTACGTCATTGAGAGATGTTTTAAAGTATTCGGGAAGATGTGTGAAGGATCTATACAATGAGCACACCATTTTCTATAAGGACCTTGAGCATCCATACGAATTTCCCTGCAAACACCGAGATTGATTGGATATGCTTTGGTGTCAATATTTTTCGACAGTCTATAAAAACAAGTGCAATCATGCTCTTTTAAAAATATACTTACTAATGGGTTAAAAAAAAGTTAGCTCAGAGACAGTGCCCTTGACCTAAGCCCAACAGGGAAAGGTCCCTTGACATCACAGATTTTTCTTTTTTACGCCCTGAGATCCTTTTTGCTCAAAGCTAGTGCTCTACCACTTGAGCCACAGCGCCAGCTTTTAAGTGGTTAACTGGAGATAAGAGTCTCATGTACTTTTCTGCCCTGGCTAGCTTTGAGCCACTATCTTCAGATCTCAGCCTCCCGAATAGCCTAGATTACAGGTGTGAGCTACCAGCACCCAGCTCCTAGTATTCTTTTATCTTTCTTCCCACTTGCTGGAATTCAGATGTGGTGGAAGATGAAGTATCTATCACACACACATAGGAAGAAAATCACACGAAAAAGGGGTGAGCAACACCCCAGAAGTTCTGAGGCTGAGTCTGCACATTTTGACCCTCTTCTGTAAGGCCTACACAGCTTGTCCTCAGCCAAACCTGTACCCTAAAACAACCACAGACACTAGGAATCAGCTTGGTTGCATTTGGAGGGGCGATTCTCTACCCCAGACTTTGCCCTGTGTCCCTCTCAAACATCCCTGTCCCTGCCACTATCTTACGGCCTGGCACAAGCCTCCCCTGACTGCTCACAGGAACTGGGGGTACCACACATAAACTACTTGTGGTAGCCGAATCAGGATGAACCAGTTTCCAATCGCCACAGTTCCTGTGGCTCAGTCCCACTTTACCTCCAGCTAGAAATTCAAGAAGCCAGCTAGAACAGGAGCCCCGAAACTTATTGTAACTGCCAAGACGTGGTGACTCAATAAACTGAGTGGCTAGGGAATGGAAAACTAGGAAGCTGGACCCAAGATAAATTTAACAGACTGCCTCCTCGCTTTGTTCTGCTTTTAATCAGTTTGCTTCAAGAGACTTTGCTATGCAGAGGAGGAGCTATGACTCAAGAGAACACTTGCCAGAGACAGATGCTAGTTGGTTTTCTTTTTTTCTTTTTTCTTTTTTTTTTTTTAAATTCTTTTAGACAGGGATCTGCAAAAATCTGGATGAAAAGAAAGAAAGGAAAGGCCAATGATAAACATGCTTAGAATCAAGGCAGATTTTTCTCAGGAAGTTGTACAGGATTCGTACAGACTCACAGTTTCTAAAACACTTTTCAAAGACATCATCGCGGAAGTTGACTGGGAGTTCTGCAAAGAAAGGTCATCATTGATTTCAACTCCGTTTTCCTAAGTAAACACTTAACAAGGAAAAGATCACACGGTGAGCAGTCGAAGACGTTTTTTTATGGTTGATGGAGAATAAATGATTGACTGGAAGAGAATCAGAAAACTTGTCAAAAAAACAAAGAAAACAGAAGAAAGATGGAGGAAAGCATCCAACAAATACAGCTAGACACATTTTTCTTAGTATAACGTATCCTGGTTCTGTTGGAGTGAACTTTATCGTTGGTGTTGGTGGTGGTGGTGGTGGTGGTGGTGGTGGTGGTGGTGGTGGTGGTGGTGGTGGTGAGGATGATTTCTGGCCCGCTGGACTCAGGGCCTCACTCTCGCTAGGCAAGTACTTGGCCACTGAGCCACACCTCACCTTTTGTGCTGGTTATATCTTAGATAGGATGTCAATTCCTGCCCGGGCATACAAGTGGAGAGCCACCTACGTGTCTGGCCGGGGTGAATACCTTACCTTTGCCACTGTCCCAGCTGCTTTCGATAATAGACTCTCGTGGGCTTTTCCGCTGTGTCAGCCCATCCTCAGTCCTCTCACCTTGCTAGGGAACCTCTCACACGCCGCGGGAACCTGGCTACCTCTGCTTGGGTTCTGGTTTTTGCTTTTGTTTTTGATTTTTAATGAAACCCCCAAACCTACACACATACTTTTCCTTGCCCGGTATCTTTATTCACATAATTCTAGTTTGGGATCATGGAAAGCTGGCAAAAAAAAAAAAATGTAGCTTAAAAAAAAAATCAATAGGCGATTTTATGGTTTCCTAAACATGGTGGGTACATTGCATCAGGGTTAATTCAGCTTCCTCAAGGATCTAAGAACGTTCCAGCACTCTCTGGCCCCACATGCACGTGCAGCTTTCGTCCCCGGGACTGTTTCCTGGCGGCCATCAAAGGTTCATAGTGCCTCTCCTCATTGTGTGACAACAGCGCCAGCAGAAAGGAAAAACGGACGCGGATATAAATGGTTTCCTTCTTGTGTCACTGTATTTTTGACCACGGGGCCTCTCGTGTAGCTCAGACTAGCCTCCAACTCGCAGTCCACCTGCTTCAACCATCCTCAGTGCTGAGATTACAGCCAGCCACTCCCATGGCCCGGCCAGAGCCTCCAACATACCTCCCTGTGATGCTTCAAAGGCAGAACTGAATTCATACACCCGCTGCACCAACCACAGAAACAGCAAACACAAAGAGATGCTGGTCGTTAGCTGAGATCCACCCACTGACACCAGGCCCACTCGATCTCAAACACATGTTTTCTTTGTTCCTTTACAAAATGGAAGGGTACGTGGTAACTTGCAAACATCCACGCGATTCTATCACACAGACAGATTACCTTGAAAATTCTGATTAAGACTGAGATGAGCTCACCAGGACGGTCCTCCAGCCACGCTAGATAGCATGAACTCAATTGAATAAACATTTGGGAAACACTTTAAAATGTGCCAGCCCCCCGCCCCCCGTTCCTCCCCAGACCTCTGCTACTAAAACTACAAATGGGCCTGGGTGCTGGTCTTGCTTTTCAGGGATGTTACAAAACAATGTCCAGTTCAAGGCCACGGGACAGGTTATTACAACCCAAGAACTATGGGAGGAACAGGAAAGAAAGAAAGAAAGAAAGAGAGAGAGAGGGGGGGAGGGAGGGAGGAAGGGAGGAAGGAAGGAAGGAAGGAAGGAAGGAAGGAAGGAAGGAAGGAAGGAAGGAAGGAAGGAAGGAAGGAAGGAAGGAAGGAAGGAAGGAAGAGGAAAGCCCATCTAGCCAGTTGTGGATGGGCAGGCAAGGTTTCTACAAGCGAGTGCCATGAGGATGCGTGGTGCTCATGGTGCGTTCCAGATGAAAGGCAGGTCCAGGGGACCACGTCCAAGAGACAAGTGACACTAGGGATGTGAACGCTGGAAGGAAAAGTGCAGTCTGACTACAGCGTGGAACAGAAGGCAGAGAGATCAATGGAGACCCGAGCCGTGAGGAGCAGGAGGAGGAGCAGAGACGTCGGAGCTGATTTCAAGTTTCTGCCAACCCAGAGGAAGGCCGCCTCCCTGGCCACAGGTGCGAGAGAAGGCAGAAGGCGGAAGGCAAGAGCCGCTGGGCCAAAGGCCTCAAAGGACGTGGATCAGGACGGCACCACTTGGTCGCTTGTGATTCCCTTTGCCAATGCTCTCGATTAAGAACAGGGCTGGAAACTAATGTACCAGTTTAGAGTGTCAACAGCTCCGTGACAGAAGGGGCCAGCGTGGTCGAACGCGTGTGCTGCCACAGCCCAAGGTCAGATACTTAACAATATTCCCGAGTTTAAGTATGACACACTGAGCGCTGTTTTCGCTCCTCTCTTGGAAGGCTCACAGCTGCTAATATTTACAGAAATAGGAAGCAATTACAGTTCGCTGCCACAGGAGGAACTTAAATAATTTAAGACTCATAATGTCTCTGATTCCTTTCATGCCATCTTTTCTCCAGAAACAGCTGCTTCTAGCTCTCCAAGACCCCTCTCCTCCTCGCAAACCAGAGTCAACCTGATGGCAAACCTCTGGCTTTTGCGCGTTCCCCTTCCCCCTCTCCCCCACAAGCCCCCCGAAAACATTTTTTTTCCCAAAAGCACACAGCTCTTGGGCAGCTAAGCTCCCCGCACTGTGTTCCAGCTCCAGATAAGGCCCCTTTTCTCTCCTCACCAGCCACGAAAACACCACAGCCATCTGCCCGGGCTAATCTGGGCAAACTGGCAGGAGCAGAGAGAACCATAATGTGACTTCACAAATTAAACTAATTTATTTCAGGAGTCATTTTCACAACACGGACGTAGTAGGATGAGAACAGAGAAGAAGAAAGGGGAAGGGGGAGAAGGGGAGGTAATCCAACTTGTCGGATGATAAGAAGAAAGGCAAAGGGGGAAAAAATGTCAGATTTCTAAGAGCCCAAAGTTCCCTTGAGAGCCAGCTCAGAGCCCCCTCCCGGTCAGGATGGAATGGGGGGCTCATTTTCCTAGCATGAGGAGGAGCTCGCTCGTTGGGGTAAGACGAGGAAGGCCATCACAAACTTTATGAACTGAGGTTGAAGTCGGTGCATTTCTATTTTTTTTTTTATGCCTTTCTACTATGGCTCTCTGATACAATGTGAGAATTTGGGTTATCTGTGTGGCTCCAGTTGATCACAGCCATTCCTTATAGAAGAGATATTCAGTGGGGGATGGAGGGGGTCCCCAATGTATACCTTTTCCTTTATCAACACTTCCGTTCTCGGGAGGACATCCTATCTGAAAGGCATACATAGTTGTATTTTCTGGATGTACCAAATGGCAGGTCAAAACCCAGTTCTGCGGCCTCGGCGGCTCCCAAATCGTGGGAGAGATTCCATGTCAGTTATCCTCAGTCTCTACATCCATGAAGGAGATGACTGTATATATGTGTGTATACATATATATATATACACTATACACATATATATGTATATATATATATACATATAGAGAGATGGTTTTAGTGAGAATGGAGTTACTCTGAGTAGAATGAGTTGGATGAGTCCCTTGCTAGATGTGATCTGGTGGCTTCATTCTTCATTCTTCACAGGGAACAAGCAGGGGCAGGTGGGAGCACACAAGTCACAAGGGGTAGGTGTCTACAGGGCTTGCCCTGATCTTAGATCCTGTGAGGGTAAGGAAAGATGAAAGGCAAAGAGTAGGTTGAAAAGGTCCTCTACCCAAAAACCTCCAGACGCAAGCCAGGTGCTATCAATAAACCACAGGGGGTGGTGATGTAGTTTTGACCCTGAACGAATGTATGCAAAATTTAGAATATAGTGATTTCTTAGAAGAAAGCTCGAGCCAAAAGGACTCATTTCCCTCCTAAATTATTCAAGGTATATTAATTCTATCCTGCAAATGGAAACTCTAAGTTAAAATCATGCTTTATCTTCACCCTTCAACACAGGGGAGAGTGTAACAGATAAACAGTCCAAAGCAAAGACTGTATCTACATGCATACATACATATGCATATACATACATACACAACAAGTAGATGATCGATGAATGATAAATGTGTAGATAGATGGACAGATAGAGACAGATGGAAAATAGATGGATGATTGATAGATAAATTAATGATAGGTAGATGGATGGACAGACGCAGACCTACAGACAGACAGGCAGGCAGGCAGGTAGATGGATGGATAGGTAGGTGGATGGATAGACTGTCATCAGAGGTAAGCTATGTGCAAATGCATGTATCTGCATAGCAATTCACAAACTAATGGAAATATTTTTAATGCTTGCCTTGCTTTGAACTGGACCTCTAAGAATATGAACACAGCCTAATTCCTAAAGCTACAATAGGAGAAACCCAATCATTCCTACAAAACGCAACTGTGGCTAACAACTCAGAAGCTAACGGTTTCACATGCCAACTGAACAATTAGCCACTTTGTCTGCAGCGTACTTACTAATTATTTTTGCCAGCTTACACCATAAAGGCTTTCATCTCATACTAAACAATATGTCTCAACATTTCTAAAGATAAGAAATTGCACACTGACCAATGCAGGAAAAGATGACCTAGAAAAACCCTTTATACCAAAGGTTATCATGAGTAATTCCCTGTTGTTTTATCTTCCTTGTTGTTTCTATCTGATACCATATGTAATTTAGTTCAAAAATAGGTTTCTATACATTCTGTTTTGTAATGTACTTTAAAAAAAATACCCATGTCTTTAACTCCTATGGTTTCTTAAATCAGATAAAAATGTTAAATGATGAGCTAGCAAGCCTACCCTAACAACCATTTAATGGTTCTTTTCCCTAAGCAACGAACAATTTCATGGTTTGTACGTTGCAACACCCTCATCAAGCTGAGGTAAGCAGAGAGAAGACTGCGTTGAGAAATAAATAGGAACGACAATCCAGGTAGTATGTTAGCACTCAAGAGGTTGTCAACAAAAAGCTGGAACTTCTACTCCACGTTGACCCTGGGAGGCTCTGATTGACCGAAACCTTTTACTTACAAGATAAGAAAAAGTCTCATTACCATATCAGCTCACGGGGGTCAGGATGCTGCCCAGCCGTCAATGAGGGTGGAAGGAAAGGAAAATGACACATTCCCATGTAGTATTTCACCGGTAGATTCCTACACATGCCACGGGACACAAGCCCATCAATTATCTAAACCCCCTCAACGTTCAAAACAGAAACAGTAAACAGAGAAAAGGTCAGCCCGTAACAGCTGAGCAAGGCTGGGGAAACGGCAGCCAGGGAGGCAGCCCAAGCTGCAGCCAATCTTAGGTGGAAAAGAACAGTATGGATGATGGGGTACTGTGGGCTTTAAATCTCCTTGTGGTGCTTTTCCCCAGATGGCCAGCTGAGGTAGCCATCAAAAGCAGTTACCATTCTACCACAGCTCTTCTCCACGCCCCCCGCCCCGTCCCCAGGCAAAACCCAGCTCCATTTTTGTGAGTTTAAGAGGGGTTTGAGTGAGAGTCTGCAAAATGTTAGAAAGTGAGAATGGATGTGCGGGAGGGGAGGGGCGTGGAAGGCGTGATTCACATATCCCCCAGAAGGCCATCCGGTCGGAGACCGACGTTTGACCCGAGTAGTAGTCCAACCTCTGGAATTATAAATAAATGATAAGTGAACGATTCCATCTCAGGTGACACAAGCCACGACCAGAGCCGTGTCAGCTCTGTCTACAACCTGCACAAACGAGCATGACATTTGCAGATTTCCGTTTCTGGAACGTTTCTGGTAGAAGTTCTTCTGACAAGAAAGAACGAACCCGAGGTGATTAGAAGTTAAGGTTGGTAAATTGCTGCTCATTAACATCTCTTTTTGAAGGTTTTAACTTACATCCCTGAAAGTTAAGACTATTTCCTCATTTTCAGAGCAAAACTCAATGATGAAACCTTAATGGAATCATTTCACCTCCTTACAAAATGTCTTCTGATGACAAAGGACCTGATCTGTAGCACATGCTCTTAGACCCTGCTTGATCAAAGCACAGACAGGGAACTTTCCTCTTCTCCCATCTCCAGCACAAAAGCCACAGGGAGCCAGATGCTGTCAGTTACACAAGTTCCAGTTAATGCCTCCGTTGCCTCTCTTCCACATTTGCCGATCACTTGGCCAGGCAACCTGCCCCGAAGGCCAGTCTCGGCTTGCATCTTCCCCGCAAACCTCCGCTATGTCAGTAACACAGAGCTGGCATTGATGTCGGCTGACACAGGCTTGATTCTGACTTTTCTATCCACTGCTTAGTTCCTTTCTCTGCCTCACTTTCTTCACCCCTGAGACAGGAAAGGTGATAACAATAAACAAGAAAGGAAGGAAGGAGAGAAGGAAGGAAGGAAGGAAGGAAGGAAGGGAGGGAGGGAGGGAGGGAAGGAGGGAGGGAAGGGAAAGAAGGAAGGAAGAAAGAAAGAAAGAAAGAAGGAAGGAAAAAAAGAGCCGGTGGCTTGCAATCCTAGCTACTCAGGAGGCTGAGATCTGAGGATCGCAGCTCAAAGCCAGCCCAGGCAGGAAAGGCTATGAGACTCTGATCCCCAGTGAACCACCAGAAAATTGGAAGTGAGAGTTGTGGCTCAAGGAAGTAGAGTGCTAGCTTTGAGTAAAAAGAGCTCGGGGACAGCTCCCAGAACCTGAGTTCAAGCCCCAGGACCAACAAAAGAAAGAAAGAAAGAAAAGAAAATTAACTATACAACTCACAGTGGGAACAGGAGGAAAAAAAAACTGGGAGAGAATATGAGGAAAGGGTGATATGGTTCAAAAAGAAATGTGCCATCCATCTGACTTACATAACTGTAATCTCTCTGAACATCACCTTTACAAGAACAATAAATAAATTTAAACAAAATTAAAAATCTTTTTAAATAAAAGAAATGTTGGAAAAAAAAGAAATGTTGAGACTTTAACAGGAAAAAAACCATTCATCAGATGGCTTTCAGGGACATTCTAAGAGTTAAGAAACTATGATAACTAATATCGCCTTTATCATAATTCACTTTTTTAGTCAGACATGGGGCTTGAACTCAGGGCTTGGGTGCTGTCTCTAAACCTTTCAGCTCAAGGCGAGTGCTCTGCCACTTGAGCCACAGCTCCACTTCTGGTTTTCTGGTGGTTCATTGGAGATAAGAGTCTCATGGACTTTCCTGCCTGGGTTGGCTTCAAACCACAATCCTCAGATCTCAGCATCCTGAGTGGCTAGGATTTACAGGCATAAACTACCACCACCCAGCTATCTTTACTCTTTTTAAGACCCCAGTTAAAGCTTTATTTCTTTTTTATCGAAGATCACTCTGCTAAATAAAACCTCCTCTCATGTATCGATTGCTTATTCTCTCGTCTACTCCTGATGCTGGGTGTGCCTCTAATGGGCTTCTCCATCTGAATCATAAGTATCTGTTGTTCACATATCCAATTCCTGCCTGAAAAACACCTCTCCAAACAGAAAGCGTGTCTCGTTCATCTTTGTATTCCTGGTGGTTTCCAGTGGGTGACACACGGAAGAAACACAAAAACAAAAGATTAGCTGAATCAATCAATAATTGAATATGTTCCTACAGTTCCAAGCAAACACTAAATACAGATCAATCAAATCATATTTAACTGCAGGAAGGAAATTTGTTATCCAAAGAAAGCATAAGACTCACAGAGCCAAGTGAAGTAAAAGAAAAGCACATGGATTTGGAAGTCAGGCCTCCACGACAGAATCTGTGCTGTCTCTCCCACAAGCTCTCTGGCCTAGACCAACTAACTCACCCTCTCAACCGAGCCTCCGCTTCACTGCTAGTTAAGATCAAGAAAATATGGCATGTATACACAACGGAATGGTACTCATCCATTAGAAAGGATGATATTGTACCATTTGTAAAGAAATGGAAAGACTTGGGGGGAAAAAAACTGATGGGAAGTAAATCAGACCCAGAGAAACAAAGGTTGTGTGTTTTCTCTTACATGCGGAAGCTAGATTTAACTTACAAACTCATACATACATAGGTTGCATGGTACACAAGCGTACACAAAGTGAAATATGGTAGACTCAAGGGGGAGCACCAATCGTCTAATTCCTTAGAAAGCCAAAATCGATTTTCAGCAAAATAAATACCAGGGAGCAGGGTCTGGAGCCAAGGGGACAGGGAATAGACAAATGAAGAGGAGAAAAGCGAGGCATGCAGACAAGAAACCAATGTATGTCCTACACAATTAAGAAGAATGAAAGAAGGGAGAGGTAGGGGAGGGGGAAGAAGTTGAAAGGGGTGACATTGATCAAGATATATTGTATTCATCAACTGGTTTGTTAACTGCAGCTCTTTTGAACAACTACCTAAAGACAGTAAGTTAAAAAAAGAAGATAACACCGACCTGATAAGGTAAATAATAGAGGAAAAGATACAAACCAAGTACTACACATTTCAGCAGCCAGGGTTGTTAAAAATCCCCTGTGGCATAAAAATTATGTTCTGTGATCTTCTTGTTGAAATAAAAAATATTAAAGGCCATTTGCTGCCATTTCTCTTAAACACAGTCATTCATTTCATTGCTCCTAGATTTTTTTTATTTTATTTTATTTTATTTGTGAACATACTGTACAGAGGGGTTACAATTACATGGGCAGGATAATGCGTACATTTCTTACCAAGCATTGCAGCCTCCTCCTTTTGTTTACCCTTCACATCCCTTCCCAGCCTCCACCCCCCTCCTAGATTTTTTTTAATCAACAATTACTTTTGTAAATTTAACTAGTACTCTATACTTCTTTGTGATACATCCATGTCTGCTAAAATGCTTTATGCACATCTGTGCCACTAGAGAGGTGAAGTTTCTGATTTCTATTCTAAACCCAAGTACCCATCTCCTACCAGGGGGCCAAACTTCTAGATTAGTGTTTTGTCCACAAAGGCAACCTTTGCTTCTTTAGCTCAACTGCTGTAGCTTACTTCCCCTCAAAGTAGTCATTTTTACCTCAGATTTTGGAGGGAAAATTAGGAATCATTCCTCTGAGATCCCAGGAACACGAGCTTTGGCATTAGTCCTGGAAAACCTAATCAACAGATTCTTTCACAAATACAAGGAAGATAGAGAGCCAAACAGAAGAGTATGGTAAAGGAAACTCTCTGGGCCTGGCATGTAGCTCAGTGGGAGACACTCGCTTGAGGTTAATCCTCAGCACTTAGAGGAAGTAGGAACGCCAAAACAAGTCTCACCTCTTTTGTTAACTTGACTAAGTCTGACCAGGAGTATAGTAATCTTGTATTCACCATTAATGTATTAAACATTTTTCCTGCCAGTGAGCTAGAAGACCTTGTATGCACATGGAAGCCAAGATTATCACATGAGCCTATTGGTTCCTATAGAAAGAGCATAAATTACTCATGAACATCAACTAAATGTTCAAGTTGGATTAGAGAGTTTCAAAGCACAGAGAACACTTCATCCCTCACCATCCCTCTGCCATCATTTTACCCCCAACCAACCCCCTGTTCTTAGCACACACATACAAAAAAAAAAAAGAGAACCAATGGAACATGGTATCAAATTTCTATTCAAAGGCAGAGAAAATGAATTAAATCACCCCCCAATCTCAAACTCCATTGTATATAGATTTGAATCATACTCCGATGGCAAATCGTTCCTTCAGCTTCTAAAAGCTAATTTCAATAGAACCTTAAGGATGGAGAACTAAGAACACGGAAAGGTTGAATGTAGGCAGATGGGTGGTACCATACAATTTCATTCATTGTATACAATAAAGGTGTAAGTAGCACTAAAATAAGAAGAGCAGCCGGGCACCAGTGCTCACGCCTGCAATCCTAGCTACTCAGGAGGCTGAGATCTGAGGATCATGGTTCAAAGCCAGCCTGGGCAGGAAAGTCTATGAGACTCTTATCTCCAATAAGCCACTAGAAAACCAGAAGTGGCACTGTGGCTCGCCTTGAGCTGAAGAGCGCAGGGACAGCGCCCAAGCCCAGAGTTCAAGTCTCACGACTGATAAAAAAAAATAAGAAGAGCATAGTCCTCCATCCGCTTATGAAAAACCTACACATCATGACTAGGGAATAAATGGCTTATTTTTATCACATTCTAAGTCATAAGAACAACAACAGGCATATGGGCTAAAATCTACATGAGACTTGCTGAGGGGACGGAAAAAAAAGAAGAATAAGACAAAACATCTTAACAGAAGTCCTATCTAAACTACAATAATGAGGCTATTAACAAATGTCCCCAATTGAGAATAGAACCTAAGTCCAAAAGCTATACAATTTGATCTATGCAACATAAGCTATGAAATAAAGAGTTGGCATGTCACCACTACATACGAAAATCCAATCTAACGAAAAGAACAGTTGCTCTGTCTTTAAGGAGGGGGGGGCAGAATGCAAAGGAGAGAATAGTGTGTAATATTTGTAATCTATGGATGGCTGGGTAGAGCAAATGACTGTCGCACAGAAGGTTTATCTGTAAACACTGCAGCAAATCTGGGGTTTTTAACCACAATAAATGGCTGGTTTCAATCAGATGCTGCTAGCAGGAAATCCTTGGTCCATAGGAGCAATTACCCATCTCTTGAGTGAAGCACAGGGCAATTACGAGCTAGGGAAGTACACTCACAATACTGAAGCACTTGACGGTACAGAGCTAATGGGATGAGAACGGGAAATAGCAGTGTATGGCTTCCTTTCCTGGTGTCAACTCCGCCTCAATCCCTGTCATGGTCTCCCGCCACACAGGACCGTAGCACTGACAGCGAAATTACGACTGTAAAAGCATTGTCATCTTCATCCAAAACACAGACAACGGGGTCTTCCACAGCTCCTTAAAACCAGTGCACTTGCTCATCTGGCATTGTGAAAGTGGCCATGCCTTGGTCTATGGCTGGGGCAGGTGAATTCTTACCAGTCTGCTATTCTACACTGCACGGTCACTCTACGTGGAATCAATTAGCAACCTCAGGCCATCTGATCTCAAGAAAGCGAAGAGAATTCCACATTGAAAACCAATGAGAAATAATCACTCTCTCAGGTCACTGTGGAAAAAGCTGGCCATTCTCTATGTTTAGAGTTAATCGAAGATAAGAAAATTGGAAGTTAAATGTTCCATCAAGTTAGCCTTCTGTCTCCATTGTTTTATTTTATTTTATTGTTTGCTTGTTTGCTTTTGTCATTTGTGGGGCTTGAACTTGGGGCCTGGACACTATTCCTAAGCATTTTTTGCTCAAGGCTAGTGCTCTACCAGTTTGAGCCACAGCTCCACTTCTGGTGTTCTAGTGGTTCATATGAGATAAGAGTCTCATGGACTTTCCTGCCCAGGCTAGCCTTGAACCGTGATCCTCAGATCTCAGCCTCTGGAGTAGCTAGGATTATAGGTATGAGCCACCAATGTCCAGCTGCTTTTATGTTTAATCAGTACAATTTCCTACAGGTTTAATATACCAAGTATTAAATTTTGCTCTCTAGGCTCCTGATCTTACTGAAGTCTTATAATAATCCCTCAATACCTACTACTGCCCTAAAGAAGAAAATACCAGAGACTCGGGCTGAGTAATTTCCTCAAGACATCGCAGTTAAATATGCTGTGGATTCAAGACTTGAATGAGGTCCTCATTCATCAATTAACAATATTATTGTGCCCTGTTAATTGGTAACCCTGTGGGGCCTGAGTTAATTGGTAGAGTGACTACACCATGCTCCCATGACAGACATTAACAATCAATCCCAGCATCATTTCCCACTGAGTGAGAATCTCTCCCAGTCTCCAATAGTCTTCTATAGTCTCCACTACTCCTCTCCACCCCCATTTAGAATACTTGAGCATGAAGTAACTGATATGGCACTTAGTATATTTGCAGGTCTTTGATAAATGTTGAGAAGTTAAGAAGTCACTAAAACACAACCAAGTTCAACTTCTGGCTAGTTGTGTTTGCTAGCTACATATTTCGGCAAGTCCTCTAACTCAGTACATTGCTTTTAAGATAAAGATAGGCCGCCAACCCTAAGGAGTGTTAGGATAAAGGATAAAATAAGATCGTTTCTGGTCTTGAGGAATAACTGGACTTCCCCTAAATACTAACTTACCTAATAGGATATGGTAGCTTTGCATGAAATTACTTGATTGCTTGGGAACTGAAGTGGCTACAAGGACTATTCCTAAGAAGGGAGAGGGATTCGAAATAGCAGTGCTATGGGAAAAGACAAATGGAAAGCTGCAAAGTCTGAACAGCCTCTGTATCCCAGGAAGAAGAGAGAACTGTAACGTAACAACTGAAGAGGAACGGGGAACAGAAACATCTCGGGTCCTGAACTGAGACAGAGAAGAGAGAAGAACAGATCCCCAGAGGAATCGGCCGTGCTAATAGCTATGGGATTTAAACTTAGAGAAAATGAATGTATTTCTTGCTTCTAGAGTCTAAGAAGACGGGGTCTCATTCTCATCCATTGAGAGTCTCTGAAGAGAATGTATTAATACAGACTGTAAACTGTGAGTATCATTACAATATAACTGATGTGTCCTCCAGAATATTAGTGACCAATGGTGTTAGGGAATGAACCATATATTACCATAAAACACCAAGCACAAGGTTAAGTCTTGAAGAAAATCCTGAGTGTGTGCTAATAATTCTCATCCACCATCCTTTCAAGAAGAAAGACTAAACTTTTCCAGATTCCTTCCTACACAGAAATGCATCCTTGCCAATCTGGTTTGCAATAACTATGTTGCCTAGGGACAAGTAGAAGCAACCATGTACTATTATGGTTTCCGGTTTCCAGGAAGTACCCACCAGAGGGTGGGCCTCTCTTTTGATGGATTCTATTTCCTGTTGCAGCAAGCAGTTCCACAGGCAGAGCGAATCTGGACAGGAGGTGGCTCACCCTGAGTTGCTTCTCCCCCCCCCCCCGGCCCTTTCCCCTGTGCTCAACAGCATGGCATGCTCATCTTCTGGGATCTATCAATGATGAATGCAAACAAACCCCCAAAGCATTCATGAATAGCATCATCAAAGAGGTGTGGGAGACTATATTGGCCTTTACAGAACTGATGGACCAGATGAGAAATGTGTACATTGTTTGGCAAACTGTATGGTGATCCTCAATGCCTCTGTCTCTCCCATTCTCTTTTTCTCTTTCCTGCCCCTCCTTTTTTAAGCTTTGTAACTCACACTTAAACTGAATCCAGATCAAAATTATTTCATCAGATTGAGGATTTTTCTGGAGATCTGATGACACTCATTACAATATTTATCAGGTGGTACTTTGGAGAACACACAAGATTTGAGATCTTCAAGACCCTAGCTTAAAATGGTTTTAAACTATGATTTTTTTAAAAAAAAGAAAAGAAAAGAAAAGCAGAAGTGGCACTGTGGCTCAGGTGATAGAGCACTAGCCTTGAGCAAAAGAAGCTCAGAGACAGAGCCCAGGCCCTGAGTTCAAGCTCCAGGACCAGCAGAAGAAAAAGAAAAAAGAAAAAGCAGCTGAGTTACTGTAAAGCAAAACAAATAGAAGCATACTCTTGATGGATTTTTCAAAGGTCAGATACCTTTGATGGCACTTAGACATTCAAAACAGCGTACAGTTAACCTCATTTTTAAAACAAAATGTGTTTGTTTTTCCTTCATTTTCTCCAAGCCATCATCTGTCCTGTCTTATTTATACCTGCCCAAAGTGTGAATGTGCCCAGCATTCATTCTAGGCTCTTTAGTCTTCTGGTTCTCTAACCTTTCCCACTGCCCTCCAAAAAGAAAAGGAGTCACAAAATTAAGGGAGAAAAAGCTGAAAGGACAAGGTTTTGAGAAGAGGAAAAAGAGTGGGAAATGAATTATTTCAGACCAAAAGCAATTATATTTTGAAGGCAGAAGCAGTCATCTTCTGCCACAACTGTCAAGATGTTACAAAAAGATTAAAGGGAGGGTTTTTTTTTGTCATTTAAAATCTGTTTCTGGTTCGCACACACACACACAAAAAAAAAGTGTGCTGTTCAGTTTGTGATTTTTAATAAGATTTCTCAATAGACTCACTGCTCTGAGAAGGGGGGATAAAGTGTGAGAGAGAAAGAAGAGGGGAAAAAAATCGAAGGCCAGGCCGCAAACACCCACGTAACTTTGATACAGTATCATTCATTTTCACCATTCTGGTGGACTGGGACGAGATTTTTGCAGGAGGTTATTTCCTACAGAATAGCCTGTCAACAAAATATACTTCCACCGAGAAGCTCCAGGATTTAGGCTTCTGCTGGGGTTAAAGGAGAGACACCAGATTAATTCCATCCCAAACGCTGGCAACTTCTATTCACAGAGGCAAAGGGTTGTATGTCTGGCTGTTAACAGTTTGCAGCTCTCCCCCCTCCCGGGGCAGGGATGCGTCTCAAACATCCAGATGTTATTCGGCTCCCATTCTTGGCAGTACCACCTCCCTCCCCTCGCCACGGAGAAGGGCTCATCAAGTTGCAATCTGAGAGACACAAAAGCGCACTAAGGAGGTGCCAAGTGATCCAGCCAAAGGGAACATGACCCCCCAACTGTCCTCCCCTGCTTCGTCTGCCCTGGAACTCATTCCTATCCGCGTTTTTCTCTCCAGAGGCTGAGTAACCAACTCCCCTTTGCTCCGCCCTTTCTCTCCGCCATCACCCTAGTTTTTCACCCTTGTTCCATTGTTGGAGTTCAAGACATCCATTTGAAAGTCTTTCCTTTGTACTCCATCCACGTGTGGGCACGCAGAGTAATTTAACCCATTGAAGACTTGTTTTTTGCACCAAAACCCAGACAAAATACATAGGTGGAGTATACTTCCTGACGTGCCAAGGATGCTGCTAGAATCTCTAGGAAACTCGCCTACACAGTTGTTGGACATTGTTACCTCTCTGTTCCAGCTCCTAGCAGAATAAAAAGTCCTTGTTGGTTTTTTTTTTCATTGCTTTTATAAAGGAGAGTGGGTAGATAAGAAAGAGTAAAGCAGGAAGTGTCTGAAGTTACCACAATTGAAACCCCTCTGTACAACAAATAAGCGCTCATAAAAATAAAGAACTGAGGGACTGGGAAGGTGGCTCAGTGGTAGAGCGCTTGCCTTGCATGCATGAGGCCCTGGGTTTGATTCCTCAGCACCACATAAGCAAAAAGAAAAAAGCCAGAAGTGGTGCTGTGGCTCAAGTGGTAGAGCGCTAGCTAGCCTTGAACTGAAGAGCTGAGGGACACGGTGAGTACAGTAGCATCCAACCTGGGGCCTTCACAGGCCTTAACGGTTTCACAAAGTAAAGAATACCACAGGCAGACCTGTGTGTGTTTGTGGCGTCTCTGATTCTGGGCTCTCTCTAATGATCAAGGATTCCTTTCTGGTTTCGGCAAGGGTGGACTGGGGCAGAAGGTTAAGTAGGCCCTAAGTGTGTGAAATGACCATACCATTCAAATGTTTTCCAACCCTTTGAAAGTAACAAGATACTTATTCAAGGCAAAAGATAAAAAATAAACATGGGTAGAATGTTGGTAATCCACAGATTGAGAACATGCACCAGCTCTCAGAAAACAGAGAGGGCGCTGTTCCTTCCTGATTCTTTTCACTTCTTTCCTTGGAATCAATCCATTCCTGTGCCACGGAATTTCATGCGTGTGCCACGGAATCTCATTCGTGTGTCAACTCGTTCTGGCAAATCTCAACAGGAAAAGAACCCACTCCCCAACCCTTCCTCCCTCACCACCATCAATGGCCTTTTTCCTCCGGAAACTTTCTACCAAAATTACCATCCCGGATCCATGATTTCACTTCAGATATATTTCAGCCTCGCTTAACATATTTACGAGTCTCTGAGTGTGCTTTAACTTCTCACTTTCCACTTCAAAAATCAGTATGAAAATCAATCCTACAGCATCCAAGCCAGTAAATTGAAAATTTTTTTAACATGAATTTTTTTTCTTATTCTAACAGAATATATGAAAATCTGAGGAAGACTATTTTGAGGTGGAGGCATGTGGGGATGCTTCCAGGAATAGAGGATTAGAAAACATCTATATTTTTAAATTTCTTATTTAACTCAACTTCATACCTTTGGCCAGTCACCTGTACCCGCTAGTAACCGGAAAGGGAAAAGATGACAAAACCACATTCAGCATCTCCTAATTGCTAAAATGTGTCCTTTAAATAGAAAGCTTGCAGGGAACGAGATTGAAAGTAATGTAATTTTCTTCAGATCTTAGCCTGCTTAATATTTCTTGAAATCACATGGTAAAATACAATTAAAAGACAGAAAGAAAAGCAATGAAAGATCAAGACTAGGCAAAGGAGGCATTTTTTTAAAGGCAGAACTCAATCATTGTGTTCCAATGATTGTGAGAAATGGACTGGATTTTTCCTTCTCCTCCATTACCTCTGAGACGGAACAAAACGCAATCATTGGTCACCAATAATGTGCCAGGCATCCACCCAGATTTTCCAGATATACTATCTTATTTAATCCTCATATTAATAGCAAACCACGGGCTATTATTATCTTCATTTTACAGAAGGAGGCCCAACTGTTAGAGAGGTAGGATCACCTGGTCTCTCTTATGAACTAAATGCTTGTGATCGGTAGGAACTCTGGGAATAGATTAGATCATGAAGTTAAGGACTGATATCTGCTGGGTGCCAGTGGCTCCTGTCTGTAATCTTAGCGACTCAGGAGGCTGAGATCTGACAATTGTGGTTCAAAGCCAGCCTGGGTAAGAGAAGTCCCTGAGACTCTCAACCCCAATTAACTACCACAAAGCTAGGAGAGAGTGAGAGAAAGAGAGAGAAGAGCTTTCCCTCTCTCTGTTCTCTGCCACTTGGGGATTCGAGGGAAGACAGCTCCCTACAGAGGAGATGAGTCCTGAGTAGAGAAGATCTGCATTGGCTCGTTCTCAGAATTCCAGCCTTGAGAAACACGAGAAATACATTTCTGTGTTGAAGCCAGCCAGCGCACGTAAGTCTGTCATGGCAGCTCCAGGTAGCTGAGACCGCCTTCAACACAGGTGCTCAGTCCAGAACCAGGCCTCAACGTTAGTCACAAGTAGAGGTCTTCCCAGCTTGGGCCCTGTACCACCCCCTCCCTCACCACCAAACTGCCAAGAAGGGGGCTTTCTAGAATAGCCACACCAGCCCGTTTGGGTGCCAAGCCCACAGGCTGCTGGTGTATAGCTTCAGAGCTCAGCTCACCAGAGGACACGATGAAGACAGACAAATGGACTTGACTTTTTCCTTCCCCTCCATTTTCTACTGAGATGGAACACAACTCCACTAGCAGGAGCTCAACTCTCTGATCACCCAAGGAGAGGGAAAGGCTGGACAGACATCAGGATGGAAAAGTCCAGAAGCATCCATCACCCTCCACATGGATTGACCTAGCAACCATCCAAGGACACCAAGTGTCTACTCTTAACTCCCGGCTTTCGAAAGACTGACCACAACCAAGAATTCCTCAGGACGAACATACCCGCTCAAGCGGATCTAATTGAATGGACCTAATCGTCCCTTGACAAAGGGACAAACAAAAGGGAGAAGAAGGAATGGAATGGAATGAAATGTGGGCAGAGTATTTTGTATCTGTCGGGGAGCAGCAGACATTGGCTTGACCTGTGGTATTGCAACGAGACAGAGCGGGGGAAGGGGGGGCTGTCAAGACAGGAGAATGAGAGAGGAGGAAAGTGAGACGCACAACTCAGAAAATGTTCCTCTTTTTTGAATTTCAACCTGTTGGATAAAAACAATAGCTAATGAGGGCCTGAATATGCATGAGGCGCGGAAGGTATTTTAAGTTTTTCAGGAGACAGCTCGCTGAACAGAATTGCTAATTACGTCTCACATTGCTCTGTCCAATTCGGTTAGCTTGATTATGGCTGAGTTGTCAACTCTCCTGCTCCTCAGCTCCTCCACAGCCGCAGCCCGTGCCGAGGCTTAATACTAAATTAGAATTACACAGTTCCCCCCAAAATGTTTTCCCTCGCCGGAAAGTGCTCGCTTTACCCATTGTGACAACATAACCTTTGGTAACGAAAATACAAATTAAAACCCGCCAAGGGTTGGGATCCAAAGGGTTTTCCGAGTTCGGTGGGAAGTCAGGAATGACATCGCAGCTGTGACAATGGCAAATTAAAATGGAACAATGAGCCAAAGGAAAAAGGGTGAGAAAGAGCCCACCGCCATCTGGAAGATTCCAGGCTTCCCCTGGTGGCTGAATCTTTGATTCCTAGGGATAAAGAGGATTAGGGGAATGGAACTGGAATGGACCGGCATCTCCTGAACCTGCTGCCACAGCCTAAATCAAGGCCGGGGCAGATTCTCCTTCTAAAATGGAACCGACTTGGCCTCCTGGTGGTGCCAGCAAGGCGGCGATGGACAGTCGCCGGACAGCGAAGCTCTCCCTGGGCCGGCTGGCCTGCCTACTGGGGAGTCTCGGGTGAGATCACTGTGCATATAAAGAGGGCACGGAGGACTTGATCACACAATGTGGCCAAGGCCTAGGGAGCCCACTCTTCCCTGGCCAAGACCCCGACCGGCTCATGTCTGAAACAGATGAAGAACAATGGGAATAGAGGAAGGGGAGTAAAACAAGAGCACGGAGCACTGGTGGGGACGCTTGTGATAGAATGCAGGGCCTGGGGAGAGATCGCTCCGACCATCAACGCCAACACAGGGGACACGTTCTGGTATTTCCAGACAAAGCAGGGAGGGGTGATAAGTTGTTGAAGGCAATCTTAATTGTTACACACACACACACAAAATATCTGTGGCAGACCTTAATCAGAAGCATTGACCGCAGGAACAATCATCCTTCTTGCTAAATTTCTTCCTGCCTGAGTGGAAAGCTCAGTCATAGCAGCAGCTCTGGTGCCCACATCTGTCTCCTCTGAATATGATCAGCGCAAGGTGATGGACAGGTGCCCCGGGCTCTGTCGGGCACCAACCCCGACGTGGGTGTTTTGGAGTGCTTATCCATTCTGGAGGGCTCCTTTCCTAATTGTTCCCCTGGTCCTGTAAAACATCTCTAGGAAAAGAAGGGGTTGTGAGGAGGAGAAGGAGAAGAAATCACATCTATAAACAAAGCAGGCAAGTTACAGCATGAGGAAGGCCAGCCTGCTGGGGAAATAAGGGCAGAGTCTTCGCAAACAGCCCGTGTGCTTATGGGGTGCCGTGTTCTACTTTGATGGGTTTCTCCCTTATTCCACCTGCTTCCAGAATATTCCAGGAGATGCTCTGAGAAATATGAAGGATTATTCGGTTAAATCTAAATGGAGCTAGATATATAGATAGAGATAGAGATGTAGATGTAGATATATAGATATGTATATTACGGGTGTGTCTATAGAGTTATATACATATATACATATATATATATATATATATATATATATATGTTTCATTATTTCTCCTTTTCTATCTGTGCCCCCTTCTTACTGAGCACAAACCCCTCTTGGCAGGGCAAAGACTGAATTCTCCTCCGATTCAACCTTTTGTGGCCTCACAAAGCTCCATCGCTCAGCTCTGATGATTAGCCCTGACTCGGTTGGGAGTTTGCAACCCAATTTCGACTTCCCGTGATCGTGGAAATACAGAGCTTTCTTATTTTCTGTTGGCATCAGATGAAGCTGTCATCGTCAGGCAGACAAGGTGGGGGCATTAAAATCACATCGTGAGATGCAAAACTGTTTATTCACTTGAACTCTTTTTATTTTTTTCAGGGAGGCTTCGGAGACAAGTACATCAAAATGTTGTTTCTAATTAAGGAAAATTACCCCCCAAAATACATCCTGTTGCACATGATTTGTTATGTCTCCGGATGTCTGTCTTTAAGAGAAAGAAGTAATTGGGTTTATTTCCATCGTTCCGCCAGCTTGCTGCGATTATGTGTTGCAGGGAGGCCCACCTTTAACCCGAGGAGTGTCACTCAGAAGAGCGGTCCCAGGATGCCGAGCAAAAGGCTCCACTGCGCCACAGGGACAGAGGGGAGACACACCGCATAGATCACTATTGAGTTCTGTTCTCTAGCCAGTCAGACTCCAAGAAAAAGTCAAAACTAAGATAAATTCCAAAAATTAAAAATAAAAAATCAAGGATAAAGATCTGGGAGCAGCAGACTGACCAATGGGAAGCAAAGAAAAGATGGAGGAGACCTACCCTACATCAGGTTGATACTCATCCTGAGTCACAGTGCTTATCCCTGAGTTGTGGTTCTCATCCTGAGTCACAGTACTCATCCTGAGTCATGATGTTCATCCCTGAGTCATGGTACTCATCCTGAGTCACAGTGCTCATCCCTGAGTCATGGTGCTCATCCTAAGTCATGGTGCTCATCCCTGAGTCATAGTGCTCATCCTGAGTCACGGTGCTCATCCCTGAGTCATAGTGCTCATCCTGAGTCATGATGCTCATCCCTGAGTCATGGTACTCATCCTGAGTCACGGTACTCATCCTGAGTCACAGTACTCATCCTGAGTCACAGTACTCATCCTGAGTCACGGTGCTCATCCTGAGTCACAGTACTCATCCTGAGTCACAGAACTCATCCTGAGTCACAGTACTCATTCTGAGTCATGGTGCTCATCCTGAGTCATAGTGCTCCTCCTGAGTCATGGTACTCATCCCAGAGTCATGGTACTCCTCCTGAGTCACAGTGCTCATCCTGAGTCACAGTGCTCATCCTGAGTCATGGTGCTCATCCTGAGTCATGGTGCTCATCCCTGAGTCATGGTATTCCTCCTGAGTCACAGTATTCATCCTGAGTCACAGTATTCATCCTGAGTCACGGTGCTCATCCTGAGTCACAGTACTCATCCTGAGTCACAGTATTTATCCTGAGTCATGGTACTCATCCTGAGTCACGGTGCTCATCCTGAGTCACAGTGCTCATTCTGAGTCACAATACTCATCCTGAGTCACAAGGCTCACCCTGAGTCATGATCCTAATCCACTGACTCTGAAGAGAACAGAAATGGCAGCAGAGACTTAAGAGTTCTCATAAAACATGCTGAAAAATAAGCATGTTTTATAAGAACTCTTGAGTCCGAAATGATAGCTTTCTCCTAAGCCTCATGGCCTGGCCCGCTACAGCAGGTTTCTAGATGCTTACAATAAACCCCTCCGAATGCTATTGAACTGCTAAATTGTGAAAGCAAGTGCTCTCTGCAAGGTGGCTTGTTTAAAAAGAAAACAAAAACAAAAAGAAATTCTCCCATAAATAGCAGTGCTAAGAAGTTAATTTTCTTTGCCCTTTTCTTGAGCAGCTACAAAAAGGTCCCACGTTGGCTATTTCTGACTCTGAACACGCCCTCTCCCACTCATTCCTGAGGAAACTGCTCCTCCTACTCTTCCCTCTGCATGGGGAAGGGATGGCCAGACTTGGTGGTACCACAACAAGACCCTAGACCATTACATGGGGTCACATGACCAAGCCTCAATAATTAAAGCACCTTGTGTTCATCAGACCAGGGTAAACAGGATATGACCAAAGAAGAACCAATCAACACTATTTCAGCATGACTTTCTTAAATCAATAAACTATTTAAATTTGAAGCTAGATAACATGATACAAACAAAGTAGCAGCCACCACACCATCATATCATAAAATAATAATGATAATAGTAATAATAATATTGAGGGTTAAGTCAAGAAGCACACCAAGAGAAGGGTGTAAAATCACAGCATGAGTCTCTAGTTGGCATCTTTACTCATCACTCCTGGAGATGATGATTAGATTAGAGACACACAGAGAAATCTATACAGACATAGAGAGTGATGTGAGCTTCTGCTATTCCCTCTCTTGCTTCAGTAAAAGGGATTAGTGACAAAAATCAAAGAGCCCTGACTTACCGAGATAGTTGCTACTATTATTTTCTCTTTTCAAAGATAGGAAAACTGAAACTTAAAAAGAGAAATTTCAAAACGTGCCCAAGGACACAACAATGTGAATGACAGACTCAAGGTTCAAACCAAACTCATTAAGAACTCCAGAGTCAGAGGCCTTAATTAATCGCAAAAAATCATCTCTCAAACAAAGCAATCGTGCTAGGCATTTCCTGAATGCAGGCGAGAGAAAGAAATTGAAGAAGAAAAAAAAACACTTGAACTAAGAGACACAGTCAGTGCCTGACCAACTATGAATTAATCAATGGATAAATGAAAAGAACCTAAGTCAATGGATAGATCAGAAACGCAGGCATACATAATTCATGGCTACAATTCATTTGTAGCTATTGTAAATGCAGAAAGATGAGTTCAAGTTGTTTCTTTTTTGTTTTAATGCCAACCATTAGGAATAGCCCTTCTATTAACAATTAGTCATTCTCCTTCTTCTAGTCCTATTAGTAATGGTCTTCCAAAATTCACCGGGCAGGACTGCCAACAGGCCCTGTGCTAGGCTTTGGGAATACAGAATCCTTGTACTGGTGCTGCACAGAAGAGAGAGCAAGCAAGCTTCAAGTGCACTCAGGGACTAGAAGAAGCTCACCCAGCAATGGGTCCTCCTCGTAGACCAAAACAACTGGAAGTCAAGGTCAACCCTTTCTTCTCTTCCAAGTTGCTTGTCCAAGGCAGTTCCTAGGCACAAGTAGTGGAAGAAGAGTCTAGCTCCTCTAGACCAGGGGATCAGTGCAGATAAGGCCAGTCTCCTTTGCTTCCTGAGACTGTTGACAAAGAAACACTACAGGTGCAGGACAAAGGAATCCAATGGTGTAGCACATGGTATCACCTTTATAAATACACATGCAGGTGTTTTATATACACTCGTACTTAAGAACTGGGACCAGGCTCTGGTGGCTCATGCCTGTCATCCTAGCTACTCAGGATGCCGAGATGTGAGGATCGCAGTTCAAAGCCAGACCAGAGAAGGAAAGTCCCATGAGATTCTTCTCTCCAATGAGCCACCAGAAAACCACAAATGGCGCTGTGGCTCAAAGTGGTAGAGCACCAGCCTTGAGTCAAAAGAGCTCAGGGACAGCACCCAGGCCCGGAGTTCAAGCCCCATGACTTCCACCACCACAACCGAAAACAGCAACAACAACAACAAAAAAAAAAGAACTGGGATTTTCAACAAAATATTTACCATGGTTCTAACTGGTTGGAGTACTTAATATTTGTCACTTTTAACTTTTGCTCCTGTTTTGTTTTGTTTTTTTAACTTTGGGTATTCTTTTGGTAAGTAGAAAAAGTGCAGAAGAGAACGGGGAAGGAAATGGGCATTTTGGTGAATGTTTTGCTCTGGCCAACCCTTAATTACCTTCACCATCTGTAAGTGAAGAGGCTCTTCAAACTCCAGGGTGAGCCGTGTGCTCTCTACCCCCCCCCACCCCCCCACCCCCCACCCCCCGCATATCGTTAGTTACAAATGACTATTTACCTGTCAGCCCTGCTGACAGCACCCATAGGGTTTTTTCCTTTGAAGTGAACCTCTCGGATTTAAAGAGATTGTTTTTTTTTAAGCTGTTGAAGGTTTGCTTGATCTAAGTCTTGGGGACGTTTGAAGTTGTGACTTAATGGAAGATTATGTTTATTCACAGTGATCGAGCAGTTAATGAGATAAAGTAGCGGAGGAGACACATTTAATAGAACGTGTGGCTCTGCGGCCTGTTCACCTTCACAAAAGGCAGGATGGAAATCACAGGCAATGGTGAATCAATAGGGACAGATGGCCGAACAGCTCAAAGACGCTTCCCCATGCAGGCCTTTCCAGAACAGACCCCTCTGGCGTTGAGTCCAATAGACAGAAAGGCGAAGGAGAAGAAAAAGAATGGAAAGCCAGGAGGGAAACTTTCTTGATGGCTATTTTTTGGTCTTTCTTTTTGTCACTCATGGGGCTTGAAGTCTGGGCCCAAGCAGGAAAAAATCCACGATACTCTTATCTCTAGAAGCAAAAAGCCTGAAGTGGAGGTGCGGCTCAGGGAATAGAGCTCCAGCCTGGAGCAGAAAAAAGCCAAGAGAAAGTGTGAAGTCCTGAATTCAAACCCCAGTACACACACACACACACACACACACACACACACTCAATTACAAGATAGGCAGTCTTCTATTAATTAATGATCTCCATAGTGGATCGACATATCTATAAGACTATCCTTTTTCGGGGGGGGGGAGGGATAATTTCTTATCAGTATCTTACGCCGACATAGCCGCACATGAGCCTGGAAGAGGTCTTTCCGGTCCAGAGTCTGTCCCTCCTTCCACCAGTGTGATTGAAGGACACTTCTTCATCCCAGACCCCGCGTTACGGCAGCTATGGGAACGGTGGGATCACTTTTCTGCGCACTGGGAAGACTCAGGGGAGGCCGATTCTTCCTGATGGCCTTGTAGTGTTCCCTGGGGAAGTTTCCCACTAGCGTTTGCTTCACACACTCCCTCATCTCCACAAAGGGCCTTGGAGCTGACCATCAGATGGCCACGCACCCTTTCTCCCCCTGGGTCCAGCCTGGGCCCGGTCTTCACCTTCTTCTAGGCCCTTTCTCCATTTCCCTACCATTTCTCCAGTTGCTGGAGAGCCAAGTGTCTTCCTGCAATGCCAGAGAATTTTTTTTTTTTACCCCAGCACACAAATCGCCATGAAAACTTAAAACGAAGCTGCAGAAAAGGAAGCTAATTAATTTTATTTTAAGTGTTGTTGTTCAAATGCCTTTGAGATCGCCGTTGCCTTTTCTTTTCCCTCTGGGGCCATGCTGGTTTCCTCTAGTCCCTTTCACATGGTGTTAAAAAAACAAAAAAGTTTATCTACCTTACTATTCTAATCTCTGCAATGATGCCCAGATAAACCAGGAACTGTCAGCATCCACCAGTACAACGTGGGGTGCCCCGAAGTGTTCATGTGCATAACCCTCAGTTTTCATCCAAGAAGGAGACAGGTTTGCATCATACACTGCACTGGGGAATCCTGCGGTTATCTCTTCTGAGGCAAAAAGCAAAACTTGAGAGCCATGCATAGGATTTTGCCACAGTGGGCCTGGTGGCTCACGCCTGTAATCCTAGCTACTCGGAAAGCCCGAGATCTGAGGATGGAGGTTCAAATCCCAGAGTGTCTTATCTCCAATCAACCAGCAAAATGTCAGAGAAGTAGAAAAAAAAAGAGTGTGGGAAAGCCCCAGCATTGAGTGAAACAGCTAAGGAAGAACACAAAGCAGCAGGTCCTGAGTTCAAGCCCCTGAACCTGCCCATACACACATCTGAAGTCAAGAGAGACACTGCCTTAATCTGATAAGTGACACTTTCACAAGAGAGAAGTCAGAGACCTGGCCTTTCAAGTGAGAAGCAAGCCAGGGCTCAACCAGCACAGCCTCCCTTCCAAATCGAACCAGGGGGAAGACCACGCAGTAAGAGGTAAAATGCATCGCTATTAAGGTAGGAAATATAATAGCCATAATTCAAACACAGTGGCATTATATGCACAGAAAACGCCGAATGTTCCAACAACAACAAAAAAAATTGATTTCAGATTAGAAAACTGCCAGAAATAAGATCGATATGTTAAGGCTGCCTTCTAATACAGGAACAAACAATTAGAGAATGTTCAAAGGAAATGGGTTACTGCCTCGCCACGCCCCGTCAATACAACTGAGAAGGGAAATACAGTCAAGAAATGAGAGCCCGTGGCTCCTGCACAAACTTCGACTTTGAGTCTCTGCTATAAAGCAGGTGTAGAGCTGTATGCTAAAGGCTCGGTGGATCTCTTAAAAGATGTAAGGAGCCGGGCGCCAGTGGCTCACGCCTATAATCCTAGCTACTCAGGAGGCTGAGATCTGAGGATCGTGGTTCAAAGCCAGCCCGGGCAGGAAAGTCCGTGAGACTCTTACCTCCAATAAACCACTAGAAAACCAGAAGTGGCGCAGTGGCTCAAGCAGTAGAGCGCTCGCCTTGAGCTGAAGAGCACAGGGACAGCGCCCAGGCCCAGAGTTCAAGCCCCATGACCAACAACAACAACAACAAAAAAAAAAAAGATGGAAGAAATTTAACACAGGTCAACCGGGTCAGAGGTCACCAGGGGCATGCCCTCAAAGATGACTGTGGGACCCTAATCCCTCCTGTTTATCTCTCCCTACCTCCCTCTGTCTCTCCCCCTCATGTCTCTGTGTGCCATCTCTCTCTGTCTCTGCCAATAGACAGCCTTGCACTTGTTCAAGTGGTGTTCCACTCCCGCTTGAGCCAAGCCTCCAGGCCAGCTTTGTGCTGGTTCTCTTGGAGATTCTGCTCAGACAAGCTTTGAACTTGGACCCTCCCGAGCTCAGCCTCGGAGTTAGGATTGCAGGTGTGAGCCACCAGCACCCAGCTCTGGTCTCCTCCAATCCCATTTTCTTCCTTTCCCTCTCCTTCCCCTCCCTTCCTTTTCCTTCTCTTCTTTTTTCTTCTTTTCTATTCTCTGCTCTTGTCTCTTCTCCTCTCCTCCTCCTCCTCCTCCTCTTCTTCTTTCTTCCTCCTCCTCCTCCTTCTTTTTCTCTCACCCCAACCACACCCCTCTACCATAGTGTTCTAGCCTGGGCCTATCAAGCAGGGTCTAAGCCCTCTAAAACAGAGAGACAAAATAAACCTTTCCTTCCGCTCAGATGGTTTTCTCCCTACTTTGTCAGCTGATGATCAGCTCTCCAAGAAACTTTCTGCAGAGCGCCATCAGAGCAATGTTTACATCATATTCCTCTCAGACCCGGAGGGCGATAGGAGACGTGTGCTTGATCTGGATATGTTGCATACACATGTGGAAATGTCACGCTGAAATCCCCCTTTTACAGCTAATGAACGGTTCGAAGAAAGCCGGGACAGATAAATGCCAGAGATTTCTTTTCTCCAATTAGCCAGCAAAAAGCTGGCAGTGGAAGTGTGGCTCAAGTGGTAGAGCACCAGCCTTGAGCATTAAAAAGACACCAGGAGAGAGAGAGAGAGCGCTAAAGACAGAGAGTCACTTGAGGTGAAGTAGGGCTGGCGAGAACTAACAAGGCCACAAACTCCATCTGAACGACAGCTACTTGTTCCAAGCCTGCTGGACAGTCTTTCCATGGGCCAGGAGCCTGCTTAAATCCACGGGTGAAAACCCCACTAAGGAAAATCTAGCCCGGCCTTTCCATTCAGAATAGAACTGACACACATGAGACCGCAGCCGTTGTGAAATCAAGATGCGAAGACTCCAGTGGGTGACTGCACACGGCCCCGTGGTGGGCGCCAGCTCTTAGACAAGCTATCAGGACATTCAAGCTGACAATAACAGCCACTAGGTTTAAAACAAAATCTCCTGGCCTCTCTAATGGCCTGGTGGGTGCTTCTGGGCTATTTCTTGCATGGGACCCTCTTGAACCACATTGTAAGAGGTGACTTCTATCACAGAGGGCTTTGGGTAAGGGATCTGAGCGTCGGGAGTGTTTCCTCTTGCTCACGGGCGTTGAGAGTCTACCTTTTCCCCTGGGGTCTGAGTTGACACCATGAGTGCTCTCATCAGTACAACGGAGCTGGCTCCCGGGCTGTTCCCTCACCCAGAATCAAAGGCCCTGGCAGCCCCCGATTCCCTGTTGAAGCAGCTCAACTTGCCGGAGACGTTCCTTCCAGCCTGAGGCCCCCCCAGCCCTGAGGGAACTAAGCCACACTCCAGGCCTCACCCAGAGATCGGACCCAAGCCATTCCAGGCTCTGGTTATTCAAATCCTCCCAGACCCAGGGCCAGAAGTGTGAGCGATGAAACCACCTCCCAGAGCAAACCCACGTCCAGCCCTGCCAACGACCTCACCTCCACTGCGGGAGAGACCTCAGCAATAACCGAAATCCCATCTGCCTACAGAGTCATGACCTGTGCAGGTGCCCTTACCATTTTATACATTACTGTAGCTCTTTAACACTGAGCCATATAAAAGCCATATAAAAATAAATGGATCTAAGCAGTAAGTGTTTATTTATTGGGGGGGAGGGGTGATCTCTTTTGGGAGGGAGGAGGTGCCTAATCACCAAGCTACACTTCCAGGTCAACCAGTTGCCTATACCACATCAGATAAAGTAAAACCAAAACCTGAGTTTCCTGCTTTCTGCCCTGCTTGGAATGGTTGAGGAAACAACATAGTTAGCTTAGAGGGGAAAGAATATTCCAGAAGGGATAATGACCCTCCTCAAAATACTTGAAAATAGCTAGGCACAAGAGGCTCGGCCTGTCTACTCAGGAGGTTGAGATGTGAGGATCATGGATCAGGATTTGAAGCCAGGTGAGGAAAACAAATCCAACAGATTCTTTCTCTCCAACTAATCTGCAAAAAAGTGCATATGTGGCTCAAATGGTAGAGCACCAGCCTTGAGCAGGAGAGCCAAGTAAGAGTACCAGGACCTGAGTTCAACACACACACACGCACACACACCACACACACACACACACCACACACACACACACACCACACACACACACACACCACACACACACACACACCACA
>NW_012267328.1:4659787-4704331 GCF_000151885.1 Dipodomys ordii
CACACACCACACACACACCACACACACCACACACACACACCACACATACCACACACACAAAACACACCACACACAACACACACACAAAACACACCACACACAACACACACACACCATACCCCCCACACACACACATGATTTTTAATGAAACATTGCCTCATGGGTAAAAAAGAAACACTTTTATTCTCCCAAGGACAGCTCTAGGATATAGGAGGCCGGACGTTAATGGTAAGAGAGACAAGATGGGGATTTTAGCAGGAACAAAATGCCTCCACATCAGAAAAGAACACAATGCCTCCACTGTCTGGGGTTGTGTTCCAAATCCGCACAGGGAACATGTGGTCAGATCATATATTAAACAACTGAACCTATGGGCTGGGAAGGTGGCTTCGTGGTAGAGTGCTTGCCTAGCATGCATGAAGCCCTGAGTTTGATTCCTCTGTACCACGTATACAGAAAAGGCCAGTAGAGGGCTAGCCTTGAGCAAAAGCAGCTCAGGGACAGTGTCCAGGCCTTGAGTTCAAGTCTCAGGACTGGCAAAAAAAAAAAAAACCCTGAACCTATGAGACCAGAGAACTGTGGCTAGGCTGTTTGGGTCATACTACGCATTGAAGAGAGGTGGCCATATGCAGACAATGAACACCTTGTCTGAACTAAAATTGGTCTTGCTCAAATTCCTACTGGAGCGAAAATACTGACTCGAGAGATCATGTCCTTCGTGACCTTGACTCCAGCTAACAGTGTGTGCAGACAAGAGACATTTCTTAGGAAATAAACCTGAGCCCCGTGTTTAACATGCTCACACAAGTGGTTTGCACTGTGCTAGTTGAAGTCGCTTCTGATTGGTAAGGACATAGCTTGGAGGAGAAGCATCAAGGCTGGGAGGAGATGACCTTCACTTCATCCCTGACAGCGCCATGTTGACATTTGGGAACTCTCCATGTTCTCTTGGGCATGCCTGCCACCAGACACTCTGGAAGACAAGGTCTTCAGAGTCCGGTATGCGTTATTAGCTTATATTCTTGTTAAACAGGCGTCTGTTGAGTCCAATCTCTCATCCGCCAGCCCTGGCTACCTGGAGAGATTGAAGAATTCCTTTTTCACTAAACACTGTCATTTCCGTTTTGAACTAAGAAGCACCTTCCAAGCGTGCCCCTTTGTTTCGGGAAGCCTTTCTGCTTGATTTTTCTTTTTTTCAGATGGATTATACATGCGCGGAGTGAGGAAATACAGCCAGGACACCGAGAAGGAAGCTCCCTTCTGAATCCAGGGTCGGCAATTTATTAAGGTGGGTCCCGGGTGGAGATTTGACAAGTGGGGTGTGTGGCTCGAAGGACGGACGGACGGACGGACGGACGGAGCACCTGCCCAGCACAAAGACTTCAACCCAGGCACTGCCCAGAGAAGAAGAGAAGAAAGAGAAGAAAACTCTAACATCCTTCCCCAACTTCCTCCCCTCGCCCCTCAAAATGTGTTCTTTCACAAAGCAGACAAATGTCCCTCTCAGCGAAAACTAGCTAATAAACTGCATGAACCTAAGAAAGGATAATCAATGCACGTCATTTATTATTATTCCTTTCTTATTATTCAATTATTATTATTCCTTTCTTTTTTAAAAAACTACAATAACAAATATATGTATGTGTGTATTTATATATATACATATATATACATATACATATATATACATATACATATATATATATATATATATCTTTAGGAGAACCTGCCCAAGAAATAGATAAATAAAACTTACAACCACTTAAATATGTCAGCTTATTTTTTTTAATTAATACATAATAAAGCAGCCATGACATAACTGTGTAGGAGAACTCATTCGTAGGAGAACTCAGCCTCGGTTTGTCATGAAATTGCTGATATTAAAAACCTGGGCATGAGCTGTTGGAACTTGTGTGATCTGACACACGTAGGTAGGCAGCCGGTCACGTGACGCTTTCTGGGGGGTGTTTTCCACCAGGGCTGGGATGAAATGACCCTTGAAGGTGGTTTGGTGTCTTTCCACGGGGCTGGATTTCCACCCATCCCGGCTCAGACGGAGCCTGGCTCACCACAGAAGTTGGGGATGGAAGCCAGAGGCATCCCACACATCTCTGGGGTCCTCCTGCTTGCTGGCAAACTCCAGGAGCAGATTGGAAAATCTGTGCCCGGTTTGGGGGCCAAGTTTGGTGTGATGGGGGAATGATGTATGTCTGTGGCGTTGGGTGGCGTCCACGGCGCATGCATCTCTTTGGCCAAGTTTAGCCTCCAGAGTTTCTGACTCATTTGAAGGCAAATGTATTAGGGTGAGGGGGGTGTGGGCAGGGGGAAGGGGAGAGGTGGGGAGATGGACAGATGGGCTCTCCAACTGGAAGCAGAAGAGTCCCCAGCAAATCTTGCTGGAGACTTGAAAGCCATTGCTTTTTTTTTTTTCTCACCTCTCTATTCAAAGGTCTGAGCACCACACAACCCAGGTGGTGTCGGGCAGAAGGAGTTGGGAGACTCGAGGGTTTTTTTTGCAAGGGGATCTGCCAGAAATAAAAATAAATTGCCTTTAATTTCTGAAGGGAGAGAGGCTGGATTGATTTTAAAGGCTCTCCTCTAAACAGCAATTTACATGCTGGAACTGTAAAGCGGAGGGTAAAATATCCCCTTCCTGGTGATTTGAAATCCGTTGATTAATTTCAAGTTGATGACCTTGTCCCCTTACAACAATGCAACCTTAATTCATCTCACTCTGGCTGCCTCTAACTACTTCTCAACAGCCACCAAACCACCGGCCAGCGGGGCTCTCCGATGGATGGGATCCCCATTAATAAATACAAATCAAATGAAGCATAGCAAAAGGAACATGATCCCCATACCAAACTAAACAAGGATTTTCTCTGCATTGAAAAGAAGGGGTGGGGGGAAATCTCTCTCTCCGAAGAATCTCAGACACTCACACGTAGTGCTGTTCAATAGAAATAAAGTCCAGACCACATATATTATTTTAAAACTTCCAGTAGCCAACATTCAAGTGTTAAAAGACAAAGACATCTTGAAATCATATTTCAATATATTCTTTTATTTAACCCAGTCTGAACTATTCTTCTTTCAACATGTGATGGACATAAGGAAAAAAAAAACTTGAAGGTATTGTTTGAAAAAAAACATTATTTTTTCTATATCAGTCTCAAATCTGGGGTGTATTTTACACTTAACATCTCATGTGGGGCTTTCCATGTGCTAAGTGCTCAGTAGACTCCTGTGGTTGGTAAGATCATTGACCAATGCAACTAAAAAGCAATGGCCACATTAAATATATTTCAGTAAGCAAGGGTGTCACACACTCAGACAGAAGCTGCAACGATATGAAGAATGAATTTGACCTTCCTGCAAAGGAGGGGCATGCTCTCAGTTAAGGAGATCCAATTTGTTATGAGTGTGAGCTAATGGCTCACACCTGTAATCCTAGCTACTCAGGAGGCTGAGAGCTGAGGATTCAGGGTCAAAGCCAGCCCAGTCAGGAAAGTCTCTGAGATTCTCAGCTCCAGTGAACCAGCACAAAGCTGGAATTGGGAGTGTGGCTCAAGTGGCAGAGCACCAGCCTTGAGAAACTAAGCTAAGGGAAGAATCATGGCCCTGAGTTCAAGACCCACTATGGGCACAACACAACAAAAAAGAAAAGAAAAAGAAGAAAGAGCTTGACTGTAAGAGGGCTCCTCATTCACACACCCAGGATCTGGAATAACATGTCAAGTCCACCCTGATCGGTCATCTCATCCCTGTTACAATGGCTGTTGCTCGAAAGACAAAATCAGGCACTGGGCAGCATGTGGAGAAAGAGAATTCTCACACACAACTGGTGGGGAGGGAAATCGGGACAGACATTGCAGAAAACAGCACAGAGTGTCTTCAGAAAACTAGAAATAGAGAGAGTGACCACAGGCCCCAGCCATCCGGTCCCTGGGATCACATCTGCAGGAAATGAAATCAATCTGTTGAAGAGACCTCGGTACTCAAGTGTTGATGGCAATCGTGTTCATAACAGCCAAGACATGCAATCAACAGTTGACTCCATGTTGATAAATACAACAGAACAGCATCCCACCGTTCAAAGGAGGAGGAGGAGGAGGAGAAGGGGGGAAAAGGAGGAGGGGGAGAAGGAAGAGGAGGAGGAGGAGGAAGAAGGGAAGGAGGAGGAGGAAGGGTGAAATTTTGTCATTTTGGACAATGTGGGCCAGACTGGAGATTGCCACATTGAATAAAATAAGTCAGTCACAGAAAGGTACACACTTAGGACCTCACTCCCTTGAGAAAGCTAAAAAGTTTGATCCAGAGTAGTAGAAAAGTTCTGTTGTTGTTATCAGAGCCTGGGAAGGGGCGGGGGATAGAGGGTGGGGAGAGAGAGAGAAGGGGAAAGGGAAGAGAAGGCTGTTAATATTATGTAGCACAATGGAAACCACAAGTAAATACTGCAAATGATTGAATACTGCAAAATAGCCAGTAGGGGGCAGTAGGAAGGGCTTGGGAGAAGCTCAAGTGAACAGATTAGCATGCTATTTGGGTGGAACAATCCCTGCCAGTCACCCTGATCTGGTCACTGCATTGTGTGTGTGTGTGTAGTGAAGGGTCACCATTTACCCCACATATATGGGTAAGACACCCAGCGACTGAGGCTCACGCCTGTAATCCTGACTACTCAGGAGGCTGAGCTCTGAGGATCACGTTTCAAAGCCAGTCTGGGTAGGAAAGTCCATGAGACTCTTATCTCCACCAAACTGCCAAAAAGCCAGAAGTGGCGCTGTGGCTTAAGTGGTAGAGTGCTAACCTTGAGCACAAAAGCTCAGGGACAGCTGCTGGGCCCAGATTTCAAGCCTCAAGACCAGAAAAAAAATTATGTATGTGTGTCTGTATTATACAATGTCAATTCAAATAAAAAAAAAAAAATAAACCTGGCACTAATGGCTCAAGTCTGTAATCCTAGCTACTTGGGAAGCTGAGAACTGATGATCTCAGTTCAGAGCAGGCCAGCCGGGGCTGGAAAGTCCCTAAGCTCCAATAAACTACCAGAACACCGGAAGTTAGAGCTGTGGCTCTACTTTGACCTTGAGTGAAAAAGCTAAGGGACGACACCTAAGCTCTGTGTGTGTGTGTGTGTGTGTGTGTGTGTGTGTGTGTGGTAGTTCAAGGCCAGCCCAAGCTACATAGTGAGACCTTATCTCAAACAACAACAGATTATATACGGAAAAGACCAATTCCTGGTAAGCCCAGCTTCACAACGTAAGGACACCAGACAAACCCACCTGCCTCAGTTTCTCTCTCTTCTCCTCCTCTCTCCTCTTAGCCTGCTTGGTGCTGGGAAACAAGAATTCCCTGCAGGAGAAGAGTGGAGACTGTGGGTGGGATGCATCCCTTACAGAATGGCTGCTGGCAATTCCATCTCCAGCACCACAATAGGAAAAACAAAAAAGGAAAAACAAAAAAAGTGAATGAACAATATTTTCCCCAACGCTTCCCTGACAATGTCCATGAGTCAGGTCAATACCAGTCTTGTCTGTCTTCTACACCTTGTGGGTTCTCTTCACCATTTTCTCACAGATCCACAACCACACCCATGACAGGAGAAACGAGAGCAGCAGCAGCAGCAGCAGTGAAGCTCTGAGATTCTTTCGAGAAAAACCTCTTTCTTCCGTGGTTGATCCAGGCCACACACCGCCAACCTCCGCCAGGCCAGTCCCGGCGCGGGCCCCCAAACCCCTCCATTCCCCTACATCTCGGACTTTCAAATTCTTAAATTTGCCCTTTACTTAAAAAAGTCAATGATTTCACCAAGAAAGTTTGATTAGTTTCTTTTACTTTCTGTAATGAAGTGCCATCCTTTTTACACTTGAAAGGATCTTTGTAATAATGCAACATTGATCTTTTGAATACAGATGAGCTAGCCTAGATAATAGGATTTAGAATGTGAAAAGACCCACCTTGCCGGCATAGGTAAGGCTGCAGTGCCATCTAGTGGAATTATGGAACAAAACATGTTTCCCGAGACCAGGCCTGATCCCACAGCAGCCCGTGTTCTGAGTTCCCTCCTTCAAGGGGGTTTTCATTTTGCTCAGTATCCTTAGAGGAATCAATACGCTGTGTCCCAAGATGTCAGTCACCCAGGACACAAAGAGAAAGAGAGAAACTGAGGCAGACTCCATCAGAAAGAATGACCCCGCCCCATTTGCTAGGAAATGGAAAGACTTGGGAAAAAAATATATTAAGTGAAGTAAGCCAGGCCCAAAGAAACATAGGTCCCATGGTTTCCCTTATTGCAATAACTAGTATATGTCTGGGACAAGCAGAAAAGGCCAAAAGCTATGTACATATAACCAGATAAGATGAAGTGAAGCGAAATGAACCCCAAGATAGGGACACAAGAGTTTATCTTTGCTGTTGTTGCTTTTAATGTGCTTATAATGTACCATGTGATTTCTTTTGTTTCTTTTGTATGTTCTTCCCCCACGGTATAACCCCTGTTTTCACTGTATTTGATGTCAGTGCCCTGCATCTTGCATATACATTTTTCTAATTTGAGGAGGGGAAGGGAAAAAACAAAATGCTTAAATAGGGATACAGGTTGACCCATTGTAACAATGAGATGTACAAGACACTATGTTGAAAACGAACTCTACAACTTTGGGGGGGGAGGGAGGAGTTGGGGAGGTGGGGAGGGAAGGGATGGTAGGGGAAAAACAAAGGGGGGAGTAACAATGCCTGATAGGAAATATACTTATTACTTTACTCATGTAACTGTAACCCCTCTGTACAGTATCTTATATATATATATATGAAACTGAGGCAGGGAAGACAGATTAAGAAACCCCAGAGGCAATATTATTCTCTGAAATAACAAGGAACATTTAGCAAGAGACCCGCCCCCATTTAAATAAGGAATTATTTCCCAAATCTATTGAACCCCATGGGCCCACTCTGGGAAGGAAGAGCAGGGGAAGAGGAAGACAGAGGACTGGTCTGATTTCTCAGAACACAGAAAGTGTGGACGGCCTTGAGAAGAAAAGACGTGAAAAGCAAAGAGGAGCCAGGAGTTAGAATTGAAAAGAGTTGAAGCTCCAGTTTGGGGGGCAGGGAACGGGGAACAGGGCCAGGTGACCAGCCTGGAAAGCCAGAATGGACAGAAAGGGAATTTTCTGACTCATGTTCTAGATCTCCGCGCTCAAAGCTGAGATCAAAGCTGCTGCCCAGGGGACAGACATGGGGAGGGATGGAGCGCGGCGGCGGCGTGGCAGGCTGTGTCCTGTTTGCAGTGGGAAGCCCCTCTGAATGTCAGCCCTGTCCATTTTCTCCCTTGAGCCAGGCATCGGACCTCTCTTTATCTGGCAAAGTGGGAGCAGAGGCTTCAAAAGACACCTGAGTGAAATCCTAGCTACTCAGGAGGCTGAGATCTGAAGACTGTGGTTCAAAACTAGCCCAGGCAAGAAAGTCCATGAGATTCTTATCTCCAATAAAGCACCCCCAAAAAATATCCAGAAGTGAGGCTGTGGCTCAAGTGATAGAGCACTAGCCTTGAGCATAAAAGTTCATAGACAGGGCTGGGAAGGTGGCGCAGTGGTAGAGCGCTTGCCTTGCATGCCTGAGGCCCTGGGTTCGATTCCTCAGCACCACATAAGCAGAAAAAGCCGGAAGTGGCGCTGTGGCTCACGTGGTGGAGTGCTAGCTTTGAGCTGAAGAGCTGAAGGACAGCACCCAGGCCCAGAGTTCAAGCCCACAACCAAACAAACAAAAAAAAAAGGTCATCGATAGTGCCCAGGCCTTGAATTCATGCCCCAGGGCTGCCCCCTCCAAAAAACAAAAACCAAGATTATGTAGCTTGCCCAGCTGTCTTTAACTAGAAAGCAGCGAAGACTCAAAACTAGGCCTTCAGCATCTTTTAAAAGCACAACTCCAGAGCCTAGTACTAAGATCTATTCGCCTGTAGACAATCAAGACGAAGAAGTCAGACACTGGTCCCCAGGGCTCCCCTTATTAGTAAACTACCAGAGCTACTAACCTCACAGCTCTTACAGGTTTTTATAAAAGCCGTGTTAGATTATAAACTTACATAACATCTGTGCTACTGTTTTAAAACACTTCCCAAAACCTACCTTTAGGCAACATATTTTATTCCAGATATTAGCTATTATTATAGTTATTTTCTTTCGAGCAAACAACTGCACTCAATTTATGTCTAATATTGATCTTCCTGCGTCGTGGGTGGCTTCTTAGCTTTGAACAACTTGGTTCAGTACTTTGTGGATTCAGTAAGTACCCAAGGCCAGCACCTGGCAGTCCCTGGTCACCTGACCCTTCCCAGAGGTTTCAGAGCTGAGATTTCTCCCCCCCTCCCTTCTCCCCATTTTCCAACTATGAGCCCCTGGCTTATCTGCAGGTAGCAGAGGGATTCTCCACATGCCGGGGGCTTGGGCAGGGAGGAAAGGTTCTGGTAGTCCAGGAGGCCAGCCCTGAGGAGGTGAGGCCGTGAGGAGAGGCTCCCCTTAGCTTGTGAGCAAGAGGCTTTGGAAGAGCAACGTGTGGTGTTAGGTTCCTCTCAAGCAAACCCTGCTGTGTACTTGGGCCCGCTGACCTCAGAGGCAGAACAGATTTCCTGTCTGCTCCTCCAGCCCTGTGCTCAGCTCAGCTCAGCTCAGCTCTCAGCGCTCAGCCCAGCCCAGCCCAGCCCAGCCCAGCCCAGCCCAGCCCAGCCCAGCTCAGCCCAGCCCAGCTGCCCTGTCCAGGCTGCAGGAGAAACACAGAGAGACGACCTGGCCAGAGCACAGGGTCCAGAAGGCCGCCCTCCCCATTACCCTCCTTTAACACTCCCCCCTTCTCTCCTCTCTCTCTCTCTCTCTCTCTCTCTCTCTCTCTCTCCCTCTCCTCTCTCTTCTGTCTGTCTGTCTGTCTGTCTTTCCACACACACACACATGAATAATGAGGGCCTCCTGGAGCTGAAATGGGGCTCCACGAGCTTTGCCCCCAAGAAAGAGCCCCCCAAGCCAGTCCCAGAGCACGGAGCTCTCCAAGGTGCTGAAGCCCCGATGCTGGCCAGGCCCGTCCCTGCCACGCGGCCGGCTGCAGGGATTCCCAGGCTCTCTCACCAAGTCCTTCATTCGACCTTGACACAGCTTCTTTTCTGGGCTGTGGGACGTGTTTGCAAGTCTAGCAAGATTCTGAGTTCAAACCTCAGTCCCATCAAAAAACAAACACAAAAAGCAAAACTTTTTTCTCTCTGCAGCGTGTCCACTCTGGGATGCAGGTGATGGTGAAGATGCTTCCCTTCGGGTCAGGGACATCGCAGGGGAGGGTGGATCTGTGGGGTGTCTACTGGCCGCAGCCACACAGGTGGCCCTGCGCAGTGGGTGCGAGGAGACCAGGTCATGTGTCTGGAAAAGCAAGCGCTCTAGATTGCTCGATGCAAACCCTGCATTTCAGGGTTGGCGACCGGCCGTGGGGAACGCGTGTGGGTTCATCCAACATGAAAAGCAGCCCGCAGAAGGGGGGTCAGACCTGTGCATGTCGCTCACACGGACCCACCCCTGGCATCGAGTTAATCCCTGCAGAACTGATGGGGCTCTGAGCATTCGGCTTCCTGAGCATCCACAGCCCTGAGGGGTGAGGAAGGCCGGCACAGGTCCATCCTGGAAGCAAGCTGGCTACCACCCACCACCAAAAGACGGACAGAGACATGCCATGCCAGGAGGCCCCAGGGAGGCCTCCAAAGGACTGTCAGAAATCCAGAGCCTGGGCCAGGGGCCGTGGCTCAGCGGAAATGCTACCTGCCTGGGAAAACAGAAACCCTGAGTTCAAACCCAGCAGTGCCAAATACAAGTAAGCAAAGGAAACAAGGACGCGAGTCCTACCCCCGTGACACTTTACAACTAAATGCAAAACCCACTGAACATCTTCTGGCAATGGGGGTGAGAGTGAACATTCACCCAACTTGTTACCACACCCCAACACCTCAAAAAAACAAAAAGGCCCCAAAAAGGAAGAGAGAGAGAGAAAAGATCATTCAACTGTCTTTGCTACCTTTATCAGCATATACAAAGTGATAAAGATGCAGGATAAAATGTTAACTTCCTTTTCCCATCCTACCTGCAAAAAACGTGAAACTCCCCTGCCCTTCAATAAAGGGAAAATGCATCCAGTGAAGTCTAACGCATGCACCATCTGCTCTGAAAGTGGGAGACAGGCTTTCCGTTTTCTCTTTTTAGCGTGTGACACGACTGCCCTCGTGTGGCCGAAATAAAAATAACACGACCGTTTCCCAAGGAGGTTTTAAAGGTTAAATCTTTTCAGAAAAAAAAAAAAAGGTACTTTTCCCAAATATCAATCGTGTGTGAGACAGAGGAACGAGGAACGAGATGAAGACACTTTGAGTTTAGAAAATGCAAAATGCAGATATCACTTATAATAAAAATTGACAATCTCTTTCACATCAGGCCTGGTGTTGGGGCTGCGCTTCATGCTCCATTTTCTTAAAGAGAAAGCAATGGAAAGGGAGGGGGGGGCGGAATGTCATTTGAAACCAGCCGGACAAGAAGAAGACACAACTCAAGATCCTAATGAGCAGACCAGAAACTTCTCTGCCACCATGACCTACCCTGACACCCACCCCTCACCCATGCCTTCCTGAGTGGGGAAGAGGGGAAGGCACCTTTTCCACCCCTCCATCATTTACTCACTCCGCATCATTAATTCACACCACCATTTAAGTCCATGGGGACAAGTTACTCCAGAGCTGTGGGGATGAGCATCCTCCAAAGGACTGTCAGAAATTCAGGGCCAGGGCCAGGGGCCGTGGCTCAGTGGAAATGTTGCCTGCCTGGGAAACCGGAAACCATGAGTTCAAACCCCCGCAGTGCCAAATGCAAGCAAGAAAGGAATCAAGGACGTGAGCAAGACATTCAAAGCCTCACAACTATGTTCATGGCAGCGTTACTCACCATAGCTAAGATATGGAACCAACCCAAATGCCCTTCAGTAGATGAATGGATCGAGAAAATGTGGTGTATGTGTGTGTGTGTGTTAGTGTGTGTAAGTGTGTATAAGTGTGTGTAATGGAATTCTATGCCTCCATCAGAAAGAATGACTTCGCAAGCCAGGCCCAAACAAATATAGGTCCCATGGTTTCCCTTATTTGCAATAATGAGTATATGTATAGGACAAGCAGAAAAGGTCAAAAACTAGGTACGTATGACCAGATAAGATGATGCTAAGCGAAATGAACCCCAAGATAGGACACAAGAGGTTTTATCTTTGTAACTGTTACTTTGAATGCACTTATAAAGTATTGTGTGATTTTTTTTCTTTTATATGTTCTTCCCCCTATGGTATAACCCCTGTTTTCACTGTATTTGATTCTGATTCCCTGCATATCTTGTATATACATTTTTCTAATTTGAGGAGGGGAAGGGAAATCGCAAAATGCAGAAATAAGGATACAGGTTGACCCATAGTAACAATGAAATGTTCCAGACACTATATTGAAAACAAACTTTACAACTTGGGGGTGGGGGAGGACAGGGAGGAGGGAGGTGGGGAGGGAAGGGATGGTAGGGGAAAAACAAAGGAGGAAGTAAAATGCTCGATAGGAAATGGACTCGTGACCTTACTCAGTTAACTGTAACCCCTCTGTACAGTATCTTTACAATAAAAATATAGATCTTTTAAAAAATTCAAAGCTTCAAGCCGGGTGCTAGTGTTGTGATTTAGGAGGCTGAGATCTGAGGATCATGATTCAAAACCAGCCCGGGCAGGATAGTCCAGGAGACTCTTATCTCCAATGAACCCCCAAAAGGCCAGAAATAGAGCTGCGGGCTCAAAGTGGCAGAGGGACAGTGCCAGGCACTAAGCTCAAGCCCCAGGAACGGTGCCAAAAAATAAATCACTGGGGGTTGGGATGCCAATGAGAGCCCCTGCGCACCTCCGGCCGTGTGTAACCTGCACGTGGAGGCTCATCTCGTCTGTCAAAGGGAACGGACAGGCCCAGCTCCCGTGAGCCGGTGTGGGTGAAGAGGGTGCTTGGCTTGGAGATTCCCAAGTCCCGGGCACAACACACGCGCTCCAAGATGGTGAAAGGAATGCCAGGGAAAACCCACGAAGCCAGCCTGCCAGGTCAGATGGTGGCGGGCTGAGGCTGAGCCCAGCAGCAAGCCTCCGAAGGCCACCAAAGCTCAAGAACCGGGGCCAGGGACGCGGCTGTGCGTCACACAGCCCGGCCTGCCTGACCCTCGGCCATGTGTCCAACACTTGCTTCCTCCCTCCCAGCCTGTCAGAGACCACCATCCACCATCGGCCCTCCCAGCGGCCAGCCCGACAGGGCTCCAGCCCCGTCCCCTGTGCCCCGCAGAAGAGCCACGCATGATCTTCACTTACTCACTGTCAAAACCTGGGTGCATGGGTCAGCACGAGGCCCTGGCTCCCTTCTCCCCGTCCTCAAACAAGGGCCCTTCGTGAAGGTCAAGCTGGGGTTCTTTCTCAGCCAGCCTTGGCATGCAGCTCCTCACGCCGAGGCATGAAGGATGGAGAAATGACAGAGGAAAACCATCGCCACAGCCTCACCAGCCCTAAACCAAGTGCTGTGGAGCATGCCTATATGCCCAGCGTGGAGGAGGTGGGGACTGAGGGATGATGAGCTCCAGGCTAGGTCGGAGCCCCAGGTGAAGACACCATCTCAAGAAACCAAACCAGAATGAGAGGCCTTCCCACTGGGCCACGCCATTATTCCCACCATGTATATTTGTGTCAGCGGAGATCATTCCGTGTACAGCTCAAGATCATGCACACACGCACACGCACACATGCACACACACACACACTTCTGTTTTGTCTCCACAGACCCTTACAGAAGATTTCCACTTTTTTTTCTTCTTCTTGGTGGTACTGGGCTTTGAACTTACAACCTTGCACTTGGTAAGTGGGTGCTCTACCCCTCAAGCCATCCTTCCAGGCCTTTTCGTTTCCATTATATTTTTGGATAGAGCCTCTTCCCCTTTGCCTGGGGCCGGCCTCAGACTTCGATCCTCCTACCTCTGCCTCTGGCATAGCTGGTCTCACCGACCCGCACCATCGCTGCTGCTCCTTTGTTCCGTAGGACTGGACTCTTGCAAACTCTGTTTCCCAGGCTGGCCTGAAGCCACAGGCCTGAAATCCACCCACCCAAGCAGCAGGGATCACCAACACGAGCCACCGCTTCTGGCCCAACATTTTCCCACAGGTACCAGGACTGAGCTAAAGGACTCGTGCAAGCATCCCGCCACGCCATCCACTTCCAGTCCAGATGTCCACATGCACACGTGCCAGAAAACAGAGACTCATGCTCATCTTCGCTTGATGCAGTTTATACTATTTGTCTATGGAAGTTAACATCATAGACTTTCTGGCCGAAATAAAACTACTAACCTTGATGGTTTCCCCTGACAAAAAGACATGATATTCAGAGTAATTTCTCTCGAAAAATCCCAATGTTCTTTTTTATTTTTTATTTTTAGCAATTGAGAAGCTGATATTTGAATGAAATATGTAATACAAAATTCTTCCAGAGAAGGTGAAACTTTTTATTTATTTTTTGGTCAGCTGTGGGGCTTGAACTCGGCCTGGGCGCTGACCCTCAGCTCTTTAGCTCAAGACTAGTGCTCTACCACTTGAGCCACAGTGCCACTTCTAATTTTCTGAGTGGTTTATTGGAGAGAAGAGTCTCACAGACTTTCCTACCCAGGCTGGCTCTGAACCACGATCCTCAGATCTCAGCCTCCTGAGTAGCTAGGATGACAGGCGTGAGCCACCAGCGCCTGGCTTTGAAACCATTTTTGTAAAAGAACAAAATGACAAGGATCGGCTGCTGGTGCGAGTTACATGTGACATTGGTTTCACTAGGAAAAAAACTCTGAAGCTGTGGCCAGTGGCTCACACCTGTCATCCTAGCTGATCAGGAGGCTGAGATCTGAGGATCGAGGTTCAAAACCAGCCCAGGCAGGAAATTTCATGAGACTCTTATCTCCAATTAATTACCAACAAACTGGAAGTGGAGCTATGGCTCAAGTGAAAGCACATCATCCTTGAGCAAAAAAGCTCAGGACCTGAGGACAAGCCCAAGGACTTGGCACACAAGCGCACACACACACACACACACACACACGCAAGTGTAAGCACGCAAGAGCATTATTATGTTCAAACAGTTAACTGTATTCTGATTAATAGGTTATAGATTAATAGATGATAGATAACAGATGAAAGATAAAAGATACAAGATAGATGATAGATAATAAATAGGTAGATAGGCATTATATAATTAATAGATAACAGGTAGATGATAATAGATGATAGATGATAGAGACGTAGGTAGGTTGAGAACAATATCTCTAACTTTTTTAAACTCCTATGCTATTATTACTTAGCATCTTTCTTTGTACAATGGGATAATACATCATGACATTACCTGGTTTATGGCAGAGCTTCTTTATCAATGTACTTCCATACCATTCTGCTCACAGCTAATATATCCTTTTTATGGTAATTGGATCCATTCTCTGTTCTCCTGTGATGTTTGTTGTTCATTGCTTTAAATTTGTCTAAAGTATATTGGTCTTTTGAGAAACTGTAATCGCTCTGAATTCTAATTAAAGTCATTTATTTATTGAGCATCTACTCTCTGAAAACATTACCCTGGGTGTTTGGAGAAAATAATGATGAGTGTTAGCCTCATCCTTGAACTTGAAGTTAGTAGGGAGAGAGGAGACACAGCTAAGAACACACACGTGTATGTTCCCAGGCATTCCTAATGTTGCGTGTTCTGTCTTATTCCCCCAATGCACTACTCTTTGTGCTCAAGTTTCTATCAGTTAATTATTTATTTTTTAATGTTTTGTCAGTTGTGGAGCTTGAACTCTGGGCTGGGCGCTGTCCCTGAGCCTTTTTATGCTCAAGGCGAGCGCTCTACCACTTGAGCCACACACCCCTTCAGGTTTTCTGGTGGTTAACTGGAGATAACAGACTCATGGGGACTTTTTTTTTTGCTCTGGGTGGTTTTGCACTGCAATCCTCAGATCTCAGCCTCCTGAGTAGCTAGGATGAGAGGCCTGAGCCAGTGCCCAGCAGAGATAAGAGTTTTCCAAACTTCATTATTTTTTTCCTTACAGAAATTTAATCACGCCACACCACGAAACTCGACTGTACAACAGACCAGCACACCATGTTTTAGCCTTGCGCATCCTCACTCCCTGAATAATATTTTCCTCTACTATGGGAATATTCATATCATGTGATTGGTCCTCACTGGATCCCAACCTGGCTTCCCCTGTCTGAGAAGGGTTTATATCATGGCCAAAATAACTTGTGGCCAGGCGTCGGTGGCTACGCCTGTAATCCTAGCTACTCAGGAGGCTGAGATCTGAGGATCACAACTCAAAGCCAGCCTGGGCAGGAAAGTCCACGAGATTCTTATGTCCAGTGAACCACTCAGAAGGTAGAAGCAGAGCTGTGGCTCAACGTGGTAGAGCGCTGAGCAAAAGAGGCTCAGGGACAGCGCCCAGGCCCTGAGTTCAAGCCCCACAACCAAAACCAAAGCAAAACCCTTCTGATTACCAAATAGGGGGTTAGTATAATGACAATATGCACACACCATCTAGATAGATACACACACTCACACACACACACACACACACACCCCTTAGGTAACATCCCTACTGCTAAGCTTGTATAGGCTTCAATCAGATCAAAAAAAAAAAAGATGAAAAAATTGCCTCCAGCTGTTTAGCTACAGTGCGGAGACACATGTCAGGGACGGTGGAGATTTTCTCTTTAGCTCTCACAGGGGGGATAAAAAAAGAACTTGCATCTGAAAGCAAAATGCTGCAGCGGCCTCTCTGGTGACCACGCATCACTGCAGAATTTACTTGTGAGAACGAGGGGAGTGGGGGTGGGAGGGAGCCAGGGTTCTGGTTAATTAAAAGCTCTGAGAACATCAAGCCACCCAAGTTTCCCCCTCGATCCGCCTCACAGAGCAGGTGCAGGGTCTGTGACTTTTTCTCGAGGCCCAAAGGGCTAGTGCTGGCCACAAGGCCCGCGCGGTCAGCCTCAGATCTCCTGAGGCCTGGGCTGGTGGGGGCCTCTTTCACTGATTTGACTGACCCCAGAAACCCACACTAAATAGCATTCCGCTCGACTCGAAAAGAGAAACTAAACTCCTCACACCGCCCACCCCTGTAGCCACCATCCATTGGTTATTTTAAAGAAAAGGTAGGAAAACAGTTTTAACAAGAAGAAATGCACACACACACACGTGGAAAATAAGTCAAAAGCAAGGAAAGTCATTGCAAACAAAATGATCTGCTTTAAAAAAAAATAGGTTTGGCAATCTCCCCTTCATTTAAAAACGATCGTGCACCAAGCTGAAATAAGTCTCTTTACATAGTGGTGATAATAAAAGGAAATCAGAAAATGGCCAGTGATTGAGCAAGGCCGGGGAATGGTGGGGTACAGAGGTTCTGGCCCTTACCTCGTCCTGCCTTGCTCAACACTGCGGATTGTTGGACTATTTGTAATATAAGCTGAACTTGTGTACACAGTGATGCTATTTGTAATAAGCCAGCCAGGTGCTGGTGGCTCACACCTGTCATCCTAGCTACTCAGGAGGCTGAGATCTGAGGGTCAAGGTTCAAAGCCAGCCAGGGCAAACACATCCAAGAGACGAACCAGCAGAAGAGCTGGAGATGGGGCTCAAGTGGTAGAGTGCCCAGCCTAGAGCGACAAAGGTAAGCAAGAACAAGAGATTCTGAGTTCGAACCCCAGTACTGACACAAAAAAATAAAAATTGGAAAAAGAAATAAGAGGAAGAACTCCAGACCTACACAAGGGATGGACTTACACATGTCCCATGGACTTCTCCGGGGTAAAACCCCTGCAAGACAAGACTAGGGATTTGGTCACTACCATTTTTTTTCACAGAGAGGCAGAATGAATGGATGCATGACTCGATGGCTGGAACACAGGCTGTCATCCAGCATGTGCAGCATGAGGGCTGAAGACCACTCTAGCCATCAGAGTATCAGCCTGTGAGCATTAGGGAAAAGCCACGCAGTACGAGAGAGAGAAGCATGCTTGGAAATCATCCACAGCTACCCCAGCCTGTTACCTCACCACAGGTAAAACCGGGTTGGATACCATGGGAAACCATAAGAGCCATTCCACCAATCAGATTGCAGGATCTATCTGAGGGGGGGGGTGGAGAGAGACTGCCAGGCATACCCAATGCACCTATGTCATGGCTGGGATTCCCACACCAGTGTACGGCCCATAACCATGAGCAGATCAGTCTGGAATGATCAGAGGAGGTGACTGTCACTCACAGCTGCTACACTGTCCCATCCTGTCTGCCCTTTGGAGGAGCCATGGATGAAGTACAAGTGCTGTTTCTGGACCTCCGGCAGTGGACACAAGCAAGTGGACTCCTTCAGCCAGCCTCCTGCTGCCAGCCTCCCCCTCCCTTCTCCCTCCCCTTCCCCCCCATCTCCCTGCCCCTCTCTCTTGGAGTGCCGGTACTGGGCCTTGAACTCAGGGCCCCATGCTCTTCACTTGGCTTTTCACTCAAGGCCGGCACTCTACCACTTGAGCCACAGCTCCACTTCTGGACTCTTCTTGCTGGTTCGTTGGCGATACGGTGTTTTCCTGCTCAGGCTGGCTTCCAACCTGAATCCTCAGATCTCAGCCTCTCAGAGTGGCCAAGATTACAGGCGTGAGCCACTGGTGCCTGGCTCTGGTTTCTCTTACAAATCAGTGTCTTTCCTCTCTGCTTCTCACACCCTCATCACAGATCTGTGTGCTCCTGTCACAGGGAGCCACAAGTCCCTTGCGGGTTCTTCTACGTTCCCAGAAAGTGAAGAATCTTCTAGAAACACAGATGGCTGGGCACAGAGAACAATGAATGCGCTGAGCACTGGGTGGCTCATGCCTGTCATCCTAGCTGCTCAGGAGGCTGAGATCAGACAATCATGGTTCAAAGCCAGCCCAGACAGGAAAATCTGTGACACTCTTATCTCCCAATAGCCATGACAAAGCCAGAAGTGGAGCTGTGGTTTAAATGGTAGAGTGCTAGCTTTGAACAAAATATCTCCAGGACAGTAGCCAGGTCCTAGGACGGACAGACACACACACACACACACACGACAATGAACAATAGAGTAAAGTCAAAGTTCCTATGCTAACCTGGGTTGGGGAGACGTTTCCGCATGGCTGTCTTCACAAAGCAAACCAACACAAGCTTTCTCTAAAGCACCGGTCCCATGAGTTCCCAAATTTCTATTTCAGTAGGTGAAACTCTTTCTTACCTGTATCTCTGGATTCGCTGTGTCTCCCTGACAGGTCACGGGTGCCATAATTTCCCAGAATATTTCTCTGGCAGAGGAAAAATAAATAAATATATATGTATGTATATATATATATGGATATGGTAGATCATTATTAAATCCTCACACAGAAGTGTAGGAGAGCAATCTTGCTACAAATGGTGCACTGGTCCCACTTGGGAGATCACAGCTTCAGACTTGATGGAATTTGCACAGGTCAGAGTTGAAGTCGAACTTTTAGGCCTGCCATCGTTCAAGCCTCTCTCTGGTTGCTTCAAAAAAAAACAAACTAAAAAGTGGAGTGACAGAGTCGCTTGTGTCAGCACTTGGAATTGAAACCCTCGTCTCTGCTTTTAGGGGATGACGGAGAGCTCCCCCGGGAGCTGGCAGGCTGCACTGTTTTCCATTCACAGTTTACTTGGCTCAGTCATTATTCACAAAGTGTTTTATCGGACGCGTGGGGTCTGCCCAGCTTGATCATAAACTCCTGGGGTGGCTGGAAAGCTTTTAAAAAATTAAAAGAGCACATGGAAAGAGAGAAATGGCGCTGGGCAGGAAGATGCATTCATGAAGGCCCGCGGGGGCATGGGCCTGCTCCTCTCTCTGTCTCTTAGCGATCACCTCCAACAGCGAACAGCAGCAGGGATTTTTCGGGGGAGGAGAATCATTTTTTTCAAGTAAGAAAATCTTTTCATTTTTTCTTTCTCTGTTGGTCATAGGGCTGGAACTCTGGGCCTGGGTGCTGTCCCTCAGCTCTTCAGCTCAAGGTGAGCGCTCTACCACTTGAGCCACAGCGTCACTTCTGGTTTTCTGGTGGTTCATTGGAGATAAGAGTTTCATAGACTTTCCTGCCCAGGCTGGCTTTGAACCGCCATCCTCAGATCTCAGCCTCCTGAGTGGCTAGGATGACAGACGTGAGCCACCAACACCCAGCTAAGAAAATTTTTTACACCTTGAACATCTCTTATCCAAAGGATTTTTGGACTGGAAGTGTTTCTTTTTTTTTAATTAAGAGTTTGTAATATTTGCATAGGCTGAGATACCTTGAGACGGGGACTCAATTTGGGAGATAAAATTTGAGGTCTCATAGACACCTCATACCTACAGCCTGGGGTTAATTGGAAGCAATATTTTGGGGGTACCTGTGTGTTCCATTTGTGCTGTTATTCCAGGGCTCCAACTCTCTCGGGTTTTGGAATATTTCAACTTTCCAATTACACACTGGGCCTGGTGGAGGACATCTATAATCCCAGCACTCAAGAGGTTAAAGAAGGAACATTTGGTGTTCGAGGCTAACCTGAGCTACATAGTGAGACCCTACCTCAAACTTAAAAAAAGGCAGATTAGCAATGTTCAACCTGGCTAGGCTCCTGTCATCCTAGCTACACAGGAGGCTGAGATCTGAGGATCGCGGTTCAAAGCCAGCCTGGGCGGGAAAGTCCATGTGATTCTCATCTCCAATGAACCACCAAAAAACTGGAAGTGATTCTGTGGCTCATAGTGGTAGCGTGCTAGTCCAGAGCAAAAAAGGAGCTCAGGGACAACGCCCAGGCCCTGAGTTCAAGCCCCACACCGACAGGGAAAAAAAAGAAAGAAATGTCCAACCTGCATTTTCCAATCAGGGGAAGAGTTGTCATGCAGTGCAGTGTTTCTTAAAGTATGTTTCTCAACAAGCATAATTTTAAGAAGCAAACCATCAAAACTGCAAAAATCTCAGCCCGTTCCTGGCTGTGAGGCCAGCCGGCGCAGGGGGCAGGGTTAACAAATTCTCCGTGTGATTCCAATACAGGTGGATACTTAAAAGACTCAGAGGCAACCGGAGGCCTGGCCTGTTCTTATTTTAGAAGCTGAAAGAAAATAAAGCATACTTGGGAAAATACATGTAGCAAAGCTACTGTGTGATCGGGGCGTGCAAGACGCTTGCTGGAAGATGCCAGCGCTGAGACATTACACAGGCTTGAAATGTGAACACGCACACAAGCGCGCGCACGCACACACACTCACGCACTCCACACACACTGCCGCTAGATTTCTATAAAGTAACCGTGGACTGCCACAGAGAGTTTCACAGAAGATTTCAGTTGCATTTTTCCAAGGTTGATTTTGTGGTTTGTTTTTGTTTTCTGTCAAACATAAATGGCATGAAGTCTCCTAGCTTGCCTAAGCTGAAGGAAAAGCATTGTCATTGTCATGTGGTGACGGCTAGAGATCCCCACCCCTGAACAAAACCCAGGGGTGCCAAGACCTGCCCTTATTCCCTGTTCCCTTCCAGCCCCAAACACCATTTCCTTCATGTCTTAAAACACATCAAGTCCCCCTGTCCCCAGCTAAAGTTGGGGTAGCTCTTACCTTCCCGAGCTCCCGACTCGTCTGCAGACTTCCTGCCCTCACGCACCAACAGCTGTGTCTCATATTACCCAGCTGCCTGCAGCACCTGATTACTCACAGCTCCAAGATGAAGCCTTGAAACCTGCAGCCAGTGGCTCACGCCTGTCATCCCAGCTTCTGGGGAGGCTGAGATCTGAGGATCGCAGCTCACAGCCAGCCCAGGCAGGGAAGTCTATGAGACTTTTCTCTCCAATGAACCACCAAAAAGCTACAAGTGGAGCTGTGGCTCAAGGAGTAGAGCACCAGGCTTAAGCAAAAGAAAGCTAAGACAGGTAACAGTAAGATGGAGAAAGAGAACAGAGAATTATGGACATAATTAAGAAAGGAGAAGCTTGCAAGCTCAGAAGGACCCAGTGCATGTATCTAAAACCCTTTCTATTGCTAAGAGAAGCATAAAGAGAACACACACACACACACACACACACACACACACACACACACACCTGCTGCCACCTCTGCTCCCAGTGAGCCCGGGCCTGCTCTTCTCCGTAAACATCTCCCTCCAAATCAGGGCTTCCTACATGGTGTCCTTGGCTTTACTTTCTCAGCACCCTCTGAAGTGTGGATTGCTCTCAATTCTGGCACTGGGGGCTCACACCTGTAACTCTAGCTACTTTGAAGGCTGAGGAATAGGAGGATTGCAGTTCTAGAGGCCAGCCCCGGCAGAATTAGCGTTTCCAGACCCCCCTTCTCCAGCCCATAGATGGACTGCCACTGAGTGGTTCACGGCAGGTGTACGAATTCAGACGCAACACGCTTCCGTCTCACGCTTCACCTCCGTCAGTCTTTAATTATTCTTCCTTGATGTTCTATCTCACTAAAATGACTCATTGGAAGCCTGGGCACACCGCGGATTCCCTGTGCCCAGCTATCAAGGGTTTTACTAAGTAGCTGCCGGCCCTGGGAGATGAGGAGTGTATAAATTGAAGAGTGGAGATTTCCTTATCATAGGGATCTAACCAGAATAATTTGTGCAATCAAGACTTTGAATAGCTGGTAGGTTTATAGAATTTCTCCAGTGTAATTAGGAGAGGCATTGTTGTGTAATGAAGAAAATTAATTAGAACTAAATGTTTGGGGAACGTGTGGTTAGGTAACCAAATGCATATTTGCAGCCTAATTGGTTTTTGCGGCAGCTGGAGGCAGTCTCTGCCCTTTCTGGTGTTTAGTTAATGGATATTTTAACATGTCCCACTGTTTGCTTTGCCTTAAACTACTTCAATACAGGAAAAAAAAAGTCCATCAAAGGTTTAAACCAAGTCTATATCCCCTTGGAAAAATGCCTGTGGAGTGCGGGTTGCTTGACTATGCTGTCAGTCAGATGGTGATTATTGTTGAAATCAGAATCGCGTGGCCTCACAAGCCTAAGGGAAAAAACACCACCACCACCAATTCACTATAAGTATTAAAATAGAGGCCGGGCGCCAGTGGCTCACACCTGTAATCCTAGCTACTCTCAGAAGGCTGAGAACTGAAGATCACAGTTCAAAGCCAGCCCAGTCCATGAAACTCTCATCTCCAATGAACCAGCACAAAGTCAGAAATGGAGCCGTGGCTCAAGGGCAGAGTGCTAGCCTTCAGCAGCAAAAAGTTCATGGACAGTGTCCAGGCCCTGAGTTCAAGCTATGGCATGGGCAATAGATAAATAAACAAATGAATGATCAGATAAGATAAAGTGCATGCCTAAAGCCTTCTCTACAATGACATGTTGCCTAATGGACGTGTGTTGTGATGAGCATGTGTATTATATATACATCCAGGTTTTCCAGACATTTAGAGGTAGAGTAGCAGAACAGAAGTAATGTGGGTTGTGGATATAACCAGTGAGATCTGGTGATACTTTGTTATGGCTATATTATATTATTACATATTATATATAATATATAATATTGTTATATTATATAATAATACTAATGTAGAGAACATAATAGTATTATATATTATATAATATTATATAATCTATATTATATAATAATACTAATGTAGAGAACATAATAGTATTATATATTATATAATATTATATAATCTATATTATATTTGATATAGTATATTATATATAGTAATATATTATATATAGTATAGTATAATACATTATATTGTATACAAAGTATATATTTTATATACTGTGTATAGTATATATATGTAGTATATATGTATAGTATATAGTATATATATATACTATACATATATATAACCTACATACTATGTATATATATACTATGTATACCATATATACTATTGAGTATATATAGTATATATACTGTAATATACTATATATACTGTTATATAGTATATATAATTGTAATATATACTATGTTGTATAGCACATATTATATATTATGCTATATGTTATAAAGTATATATAATTATTTAGTATATAATTATATAGTAAGAACTATATATTAAATATAAATATATATTTTATATGATATAAATACTATATATAATATATACTATATATAGTATATGTACTATATATATATTATACTATATATAGTATAATATATACTATATATATAGTATCTCTATACTATATATAGTATCTATATACAGTATATAGATACTATATATAGAGATATATAGTATATATACTATATAGTATATATCATATATTGCCTACAAAATATAACATATATAATTATATACCTTATAATTGTATATATGATGTATGTGATTATATATCACATATTCTACATTATATATAATTATATGTATAAACATATATTTATATATATGTTGTATTTTATATTCTATATGTATCCAAAATATATACTATTATATCAAATATCATGGTTTGTAATTATTGTATTATATATTGTATTGTATGTATGTAATAGATGTGTTATATATAACAGATTATGGAACACATGTATTATATATGGTTATATTTGTACAGCCCATATTATTTCAGTACATCCATTTTGTATATACGCATTGTAGAGCTCTTGCTGCAAAACATTGCTGTGTTACGTATTCTCCCAGGTTTGGTAATTTCAGCCTGGCAGGATGAGATGCGATGGCGTGAAGCGTGTGGAATGGCCTGCACATGCCAAGCACACTGACCACGGAGAATAAAATGTGTGGAAACTGGCGGGCAGCGTCTCTCTTCCACAGAAGTGCTGGGCTGCGGTAAGCGGACTGCCAGCCTCGGAGCTCGGGGGAGTGAAGCCAGGAAATGGCCGGGTCAGTTTAGCTGAGCATCTTATTTCTTTGTTTTTATGTCACTGTAAAATGAACGAGTAAGTAAGTCCACGACGCTGAAAGCCAGAGAGGACTGGGGGGAGGACTGGGGGGAAGGAGAAGATGAACCAGGCCAAGGCATTGTGAGGAATATTCACCAACCAAAGACATGAGATTTAGGAGCAATTAAACCTGGACAAATGACAGTTCTTGGGGTACAATTTAACCACGGGGTCTCAGCCACTGACAGACCTCCACTTTACACCTCAGACACAAGTGACCCGTGGCTACCAGAGCACCACAAAGGAAATGGTTCTTCTAAGTAGTGTTCATCTGGGGATGGTTTGGTGTCTTAGAAATCCTTGACTTGGCCCAGCTCTGAATCGCTAGTAATCCTAGCAACTCGGTAGGCTGAGATCTTAGGATTACAGTTCAAAGCCAGCCTGGGCAGGAAAGCCTGTGAGTCTCTGCAATTAACCACTAAAAAGTACTTGGTTCAAGTAGTTATGTATTTAGCTATTTGGTAAGCACTCATGTTCTATCAACTGAGGACGCTGGAATGCAGAAAAGCGTGCTGGTGTGGTAAGACAAGGAATATGGCCACATGGTATGAACAGGACAGCCAGGATGTGAGAGAGAGCCATAGCATGTGTGCATGCAGCTCCCACGCAGGCCCAGGGACCAACAAAAGTAGAGTAGAGCATGAAGACCAGCTGCAAACGCAATCATCCTGTGGATCAGAAAGCCCTCCAGTTGGTTTTCTTCCTGGTTTTGCTGTTGCTTTTTCTGGTCTTCCAGCAACCGCCATCCCCACCCCAAGAACATGTGTAAAATGAAGTCTGAACTGTCTGAACCCTGCCAACAAAGGGAGTTTATTCCACTTGCCAGGTTTAGGCAAAGGCAAAGGCTCCAGGAATCAAAGCACCAACTCGGATTTCTAAAATGAGCCTCCATCCCCATGGTTCAGAGACTCAAAGCCCCAGCTGCACAGCTGGGCCCCAGTCCCCGGCTCTCCCCGACTTTCCTCAGAGCTTCATGATTGGTTTGCTTCCCTGGGAATTGGAGCAAGATCAGAAATGAGCCCGAGGTGGTCTAGAAACGGTTCGTACATAAGAGACCTTCAAACACTTTGGAAATTTTTTAAAAAATGAGTAGTCTATAAATATCGGATACTCAGCTCCCGGTAACATTCCCTCCCCCCCTTGATAATGTGGGGGTCCCCGGGAAGAGGGGGATATTAGCAGTGGGCACAGCCATGCTTCAGAAATCAGGACACATTGAGGACAAATTCTAAGTCGTTTGGCAGAGCTGACATGGTTTTCCTCAGAGAGGGGAAGAGCAATTCAGCAGGGAAGGAAATCACATTTGACTCTCTCCGAGTGCTGAGCAAAGTATTCAATTGACAGGCTACCTCTTTCTTAGTGGCTCAGTTACCCCAGCTTCGGGCACCCAAGCCAGCAATCCCGGCACCCATGGACTCCTTACCTCTCCTTACCTCTGATCCTTGAAGCCCATATTGTACTCTAGTCAGAACTCTGGGGTTTTGCAAACTGAAGACGACCTTCAATGCATGTATGTGCAATGTGGTGTGTGTGTGTGTGTGTCTGTGTGTGTCTGTGTGGTGTGTATTTTGTACCAGTACTGGGGCATGAACTCAGGGCTTTGAGCTCTTGTTCAGTTTTACTTGCTCGTACTTGGTGCTCTACCACTTGAGCCACACCTCCACTTCTGACTTGCTGCTAGTTAATCAGAGGTAAGAGTCTGCAGGACTCTCGTGCCCCGGCTGGCTTTGAGCTGTGATCCTCAGATGTCAGCCTCCCTGAGCACTGAGGATTACAGGCGTGAGGCACAGCATCCAGTCTTCCATTCATGTCGTTAATGCTCAACTTGGAAAACAACTGAAATGGCCTCATGCATACTACATCTGCCACCCCTCGCTGGTCTTTTGTGACCTTTATTTTAACCCCAGATCTCCAGTCTGGCCAGCTCTGCCCTTTAGCTCTGTATCAGTCAGCCACATGGACCGTTTGTTCCTCGCAAACCTGCTGGCTGGAAAGCAAAACAAAACAAAAACAATCCTCAGCCTTTGCAAAGCAGCTGTGTGAGACACTGAAGAGTGCAGATAGAAATGTAATCAACAATGTGTTCAATTCATTTTGGACATTTTTAAATGCTCTGGGCTCAATTTCATAAAACATTTGCATTTGTAATGAAAGGGAGGGTAGGAAATAATCCATTTTCGAACCTGGAGTCTCAGGTTAACAGGCGCTTTTATGTTGTAATTTTTTTTTTTTTGCAGGAGTAATTACAAATTGTACACAGGTTCATTATTTCCAGAGTACTTTATCGGGACATTTCCCCATACATCTAATTTGTCCTGTCTGAAATGTAACTTGACAGAAGGGATTTTCTTAATTGCATTTGAAGTCTTTCCAAGATAATCAACTGCTTTTTTTTTTTGTCTGAAAAAACACAGTAGACAACCTTGCGGTCTGTCTTAGGATCCAACACTGAAGTTTTGGTGGTAAGAGATAGCAGAGAGAGGGGTGAAGTTTGCCTCTTAAACTATTCAGCTTCTCCACTTTAACTGGCCTCCCGTTTCAATGTCCGTCGGCCCTGTCCATGGCCCCATTACAACAGCTCTCACTTCGGGAAGGGGAGTAGCAAATATTTATTCAGGGGATAAAAAGCATAATCTTTGTAATTCTGAAATATTTTGTTTTTTGTTTTTTGGGGTTTTTTGGGGTCCGGTCGTGGGGCCTGAACTCTAGACCTGGGTGCTGTCCCTCAGCTCTTCAGCTCAAGGCTAGTGCTCTACCACTTGAGCCACAGCGCCAGTTCCAGCTTTTTTCTTTTTTGCTTATGTGGTGCTGAGGAATTGAGCCCAGGGCCTCAGACATGCAAGGCAAGCGCTCTACCACTGAGCTACCTTCCCAGCCCTGAAATACCTTTAAATGAAAAGACTAACCCAAATATCAACCAACACATTTTTAGGTGATAAAAAGCTGACAATGAGCTGGGTGCCAATGGCTCACACCTATAATCCTAGCTACCCAGGAGGCTGAGATCTGAGGATAGTGGTTCAAAGCCAGCCTGGGCAGGAAATTCAGTGACACTCTTATCTCCAATGAACCCCCAGAAAACCAGAAGTGGAGCTGTGGCTTAAAGTGGTAAAATGCTAGCCTTGAGCAAAAAAATGGCTCAGGGACAGCTCCCAGGACCTGAGTTCAAGCCCTAAGACAGACCAAAAAGAAAAAAAAATGCTGGTGAGGTGTTGAAATGTAGATAGTGCCTATCTATTGATTAAAAATAAACATATGAGCTGGCACCAGCAGCTTAAACCTGTAATGACAGCTACTCAGGAGGTAGAGATCAGGAGGGTTGTAGTTCAAGGCCAGTCCAGGCAACAAAGACCCCTCTTCATCTACAATCTTCACATGATAGCACTCTCGCCTGCCACCCTAGCTATGTCGGAGGCTGAGATGGGGTGGATCAAAGTTCCAGGCCAACCCAAGCAAAAAGACTCCATCCATAGAGTTTTGGTTTTTTTTTTGCCGGTCGTGGGGCCTGAACTCTGGGCCTGGGTGCTGTCCCTCAGCTCTTCAGCTCAAGGCGAGTGCTCTACCACTTGAGCTACAGCGCCACTTCCAATCCATAGAGTTGAGTGTGGTAGCACAGGCCTGTCATCCAAGCTACAGTGGAAAAGAAAAAAAACACGGAAAAAAAAAATAATGCATTAGGCAGGAAGCAAGGCCCTATTTCAGAAGTAATCCATTGCCCAAAAAGGCTGGAAGTTTAGCTAGGTGGTAGAGTACCTACCTAGCGAGCACAAAGCAGCGAGCTCACACGCCAGTACTGCCAAAAAACAAAAAATCTGTATTTTCAAAATAGAATCCTTTCTTTAATAAACTTAGGCAGTGACAGGTACATTCATTCATTCATTCGAGGAGAATGTTTTTGGCTTGAGTTTGGAGACCGCCAATTCTAAGTAATTTCATTGTGTTGCTATGGCAAAACTACTTGCATTTATGCCAAAATTCCCAGAACCTGCCAGAGCAAAATGGACTTGGTTGATGTGAGATGGGGGTGGAGGAATTTATCCTGGAATTTTACATCCAAACCTAATCACACACAGCCTTACACGGGAGATAATTTCCTAGCTGCAGTTGGACAGAGGGGAGACAGGGTAATGGGGAAGATTTTCATAAGAGGAGTCAACACACCGCTGCTGGATTTTAAAACAGACGAAGGTGCTGGCTCTGGTGACACACGCCTGTAATCTCCAATACTCCCAAGGCTGAGGCAAGAGGAATTTGACTCTGAAAATATTCCAGGCTACATGGTGAGATCAACTCCAAAAATGCCATTGTCATAAAAATTAACTTTCCCACATCCACACACTTTAATCATAAAATAAGTAAAACGGAGGAAGGGGGCTTTTGAAAATGGAAAGTGGTCGCTCGTAAGAGCTCAGGGTCATGGTCTCCGTTGTAAACCAGCAAGAGGTAAGAGATCTCACTCTCACAATCACCCAGTACTGAATTCTTTTTTTTTTTTTTTCAGGTAAGGGGTAGGTTTATTCAGTTGACCTGCTGGGACCAGGCAAGGTTGGCACTCCACGTGGCTGGGAAAGGCCTGGGAATGAGAGAGCTGGGAAAGAGAGGACAGAGAGAGGAAAGAGCAGCAGAGAAAGGGGAGAGGGAAGAGAGAGAGAAGAGAGAGAGAGCAGAGAGAGCAGGGGGGGCTAGAACAGAGAGGGAGATAGGTAGCAGAGAGAGCTAGAATAGAGCATCCAGAGAGCAGAGAGCTAGAAAGGAACAGAGAGAGAGCTAGAACAGAACAGAGAGCCCCAGTACTGAATTCTACCCCTCACTCCACAACGCCAGAATTATTCTCCTTCCCTGGAGTGTCAAGAAAGAAATAGAATCTGCGGATTTCTTGATTTACTCCAGTGAAATCTAGGTGAGACTCTGGCATATCTATTCACCCTAGATTAATACATCTGGCCCCTTTTCAACTCTCTGAGTGCCTGGGCGCCCACAGCCTGGAGATGGAGGCACTGCGCAAGCACCTGTCCCCGCTGGAGAGGTTTTAGCCTTTCACCTTAAAACATGGTGACACGTATTACTTTTTTTTTTTCCCCCAGTCATGGGGCTTGAACTCTGAGCCTGGGCAATGTCCCTCAGCTCTTCAGCTCAAGGCGAGCGCTCTACCACTTGAACCACAGCACCACTTCCAGATTTTCTGGTGGTTCATTGGAGATAAGAGTCTTGGGAATTTTCTTGCCTGGGCTGGCCTTGAACCATGATCCTCATATCTCAGCCTCCTGAGTAGCTAGGATGACAGGCGTGAGCCACCGGTGCCTGGCTGCCTATTACATTTTGCATTACGAAAACAGCCTCTTTTGAAGACCCAAACTATAAAAACCTGAATAAAGAAATCAAAGATGACAGCAGGAACTGGAAAGACCTGCCACATTCATGCAGTAGGTAGGATTCATACAGTGAAAATGACCACCCTGCCAAAGGTGATCTAAAAACTGGACGCAATCGCCTTCAAAATCACAATGCCGTTCTTCACTGAGATAAAATTACCCAGAGCTTCTTATAGAACAACAAAGATCTCCAATAGGCCAAAGCAGTTCTAAGCAAAAAAGAAGAAAGAAAAGAAAAAGAAAGAAAGAAGCAGCAGCAATGCTGGTGGTATCCCAATCCTATACCTCAAGCTATACTACGCAGCTATAATAACAAAAACAGCTTGGTACTGGCACAAAAACAGGTCCAAAGATCAATGAAACAGACTAGAAGACCCCAAAATAAAGCCATATACCCAGTTATTTGCTATTGGTGTCAGGAAACTGTACATCAAAATGCAGAAAATTAAAACTGATCCTGTATTTGTCACCATGCACCAAAATCAACTCAAAGTAGATCAAAGACCTCAACCTCAGACCTCAAACACTGAAACTATGGCAAGATGGATTGGAGAAACATTCAAATGTATACGCATAGGAAGGAACTTTTTAAAAAAGAGTCCCATGAGCACAGCAAATAAGACAGATTTGACAAATGAGATTACACCAAAATGAAGTTTCTGCACAGCAAAGGGTATGGTTACTGAACTAGAAAGACAGCCAACATACTGAGAGACGATCTTGAGCAGGAATATATCCAACCAAGGCCTAATATCCAAAACATACAAGGAGCTCAAAGAATTAACACACACACACACACACACACACACACACACACAAAGTAATAAACCAATCACTAAATGGGCAAAGATGCTAAGGAGAGACTTCTCAGAAGAAGAGGCCAGAATGGCAAAGAAACACATGAGGAAATGCTCCTCATCCCTGGCCATACAGGAGCTGAGATACCACCTCAGCTCAGTTACAGGGGCCAACATCATGAATTGGAATAAATGCTGGCAAGAAGTGGGGGGAAAGGAACCCTATTGCTTTGCGGGTAAAACCACCCTGGAAGGCGATTTGAAGGTTCCTCAAAAAACTAAACCTAGGTTTTTCCGTGAGCCAGCCGTATCAATCCTGGGCATCTACCCAGAATGTTACAGGTCAAATACCTAGAGACTCTTGCAAAAGCAACCTCTCTGGAGTTGTAATAGCAAACTGGGGGAGAATTGAAGATGTTCCATCATCTAGTCTATACTGCAAACACATTACAAATGAGAACCCAGGGACTACAAAAAGCAAAGCAATTGTCTGGTAGAGCCAAGCCATTCCACAGCCATCTTCCGACCCAAATCCTTTGCCAGTAAAACAAGACAAATGCATTGGAACGTATCCCATTTCCAGAGATAACAGGATGTCCACAGCAAGCATTTCCCCTTGTGTGTGGCCACCTACAGAACTGTGGTAAGTCTTTGGTAAAACATTGCAAAAATGATTCCTCCTCTTTAAAATCATTTTTAGGGGAGATGGGGGACTGGGAGGGAAAAAACTGGGAGAAAATGAGGGAGGGAGCTACTCTTCAGAAAGAAATGCACTTACACCTGACTTATGTAACTGTGACCTCCTGTACATCACCTTTACAATAAACAATTTTAAACAAATAAAATCTTTTTTTTATTTCCCGCATAGTCAAAAGTAGGCTCATTGCAGAAGAATCTGCAAAACATGTTTTAATCACAAAAGAAAAACCCACCGCTGGCCACCTTACTTACAGAAGGTAAAGGTAAGGCTGATCTTTATCAGGCACGGTGACAACCCCCTAAAGCCCATCCACAGATACTGGGTTAAGCCCAGAAACGTGATGGCCAGCCCTCACCTGCTCAGATAGCTAATGGATGGCTGAAGGAGAAAAAGGCTTTACATTTTCTTTTTTTTTGTTTGTTTTTGGTTGTTTTTTTTTTGGTCCAGTTGTGGGGCCTGAACTCTGGGCCTGGCCACTGTCCCTCAGCTCTTCAGCTCAAGGCTAGCGCTCTACCACTTGAGCCACAGCGCCACTTCCGGCTTTTTTCTTTTTGCTTATGTGGTGCTGAGGAATCGAACCCAGGGCCTCAGGCATGCAAGGCATGCGCTGTACCACTGAGCCATCTTCCCAGCCCCAGGCTTTACATTTTCTTCACCTTTTCTCTTTTATACTACATAACATAGAGCAACATTTAAAAAAAATAGTAATAAAGCAAAAGCAGCAGGGATGGCGGATGCAATTATAACTCAGGAGGCAGAGGCAGGAGGCTAAGGCCAGAGTTCGAGCCCACATGCTACATCTCTGTCTCAAAAAGAAGAAAAACACCCAAGTGCCACACTAGCTATCTGGGAAACACCCAGCGAGTGTTTTCACATAGCTGTCAGCAGGCCTTATTTCTAAAAATGGTATTTTGGTGGTTCAGGCAGTCTAGGTGAAGTCTCAGAATTTCCTCAGTTCATTGGTGTGGAAATTGCTGCTTTAGTAAAGGCATCAAATCTGAGCCACTTGAATCCCCCAATTCTAAGTAAATTACAGTTACAAAATACTGTATGCATAATTAGAATATACAAGTATGAGCCAGGCATTGGTGGCTAAAGCTTGTAATCCTCGCTCCTCAGGAGGCTGAGATCTGAGAATCACAGTTTGAAACCAGCCGGGGGAAGGAAAGTCTGTGAGACTCTTTATCACCAATAAAGTACTCACAAAAGGCCAGAAGTGGTGCTGTGGCTCGAGTGGTAGAGCCTTGAGCCAAAAGAGCTCAGAGACAAGTGCCCAGGCTCTGAGTTTACGCCCTAAGACTGATACCAAAACAAGTTAAAGCCACAAAGAACAACTGATGCAGACAGGTGGTCTGCCCATGGAAAGAACCAACACAAGACAGGCCTGACATGCCAGCAGTACGTATTTATTATGACTCAGGAGTGGTCAAAAGACTTACAGGCTCATTATTATTAGTATAACCGAGCATGTGAAATGTCAGCAACGTGGAGTGAAAAGGGCAGTCGTGAATTTATATTACAAAACCACACACACGCATACACACTCTCAAGGGTTCACCACGCCCGGCTGGGACCCGGGCGCCAAGCCACAGGAGTGCTGACGGACGTCACGTGTTAACATATCTCAAGCATAGAAACTGTACTGAGGTTGCAAAAATAAAGTTTCTTTCCTCAAACATTTTGATCTGAGCTCAAGCAAAGCAAATAATGAACACCAATGATTTTCATATGACTTCACGTTTTAAAACAAGTCAACAGCTGCAAAAAAAGAAAAAAGAAAAGAAAGAAAGAAAAGAAAAAAATCCTGAAAATACAGAAGTTCTAGAAAGAATTAACAATGAGTTTCATCCAAAATAAGAGTCTACAGCAGATCTGTCTCATCCTGGCTCTCAGGAGTTTTAGAATCATAATTTACATTACGGCAACTGCAGGGAGAAGCCAAACAAACAAAATCGTAACATAGAAAATCATGGCTACGGAGAAGGCTCCGATGCTCCTCGGATTCTTTAGACAATTTCACTAGTGCAAGAGCATCATTCACCTGAAAGAGCAGAGGCCCCTTAAAGAGTAATCATACAAAACTAGTTCCTCTTCTCTTGAAAAAGTGCCACGGACTGTACTTTTCCTTTTTAAAAAGAGACCCGGCGTGAACTAGTGAAAGACCGTCTGTCGCCATCTCTTGTCGATGAGGAAGGGCCAGAGCGACTCCTTGATTCCGATCTGAAAGGGTGTCCGCTGGCCGATGCCCAACGTCTCCAATTTGGAGCAGTCAAGCTGAGCATTTCTTGGACGCTGGGCGCCTATGACAGGGCTATCAGTGATCTTGAGAGAGAAAGGAAACAAAGCATAAGGGCTCCAGCAAGAGTTTGGGGTTAAAAAAAACAACTTCCTTTCATGATTTTTTTGGCTGGTCCTAGGGCTTGAACTCAGGGCCTGGGCTTTTGTGCTCAAGGCTAGTGCTCTACCACTTGAGCCACAGCTCCACTTCTGGCTCTTAGGTGGTTAAGTGGAGGGAAGAGTCTTACAGACTTCCTAGCCCGGATTCGTATTGAATCACCGTTCTCAGATCTCAGCTTCCTGAGTAGCTGGGATTGCAGGAGTGAGCCACCGGCGCGCGGCTCATTTCCTACTATTGTACACCGTTGCCTCTCGAACAGCGCCTGCCACTGCTCAGACACTACCTTTCTGCTGAACACTCCTCACCACGGCGTCACAGAGCACGCTGCCAGGCTAACCCAAGGGCACTGAGTCCGTGCTGAGGCGCGAAGGCAGCCAGCGCACGCCGGGCCGCGGCGGGGTGGGGTTACTCACGGGCCGCAGGTGACTGCTGGGCAGGTTGAAGGCATCGGCAATCGCACAGGCCATCTCGTACTTCGTCATCTGCTCGCTGCCAGACCAGTGGAAAGTGCCCTTGATGGACGGGTCCTGGGGACAAGGACATGAGCATTCCCGAGATTCAAACGCAGGCAGCGCCACCTCCGGGGGCCAATGCGAAACCCCCAGCGTCAACACGCCACCCACCTTTTTGGGAATGGATTCCAACGCAGCAGCTAAAGGAAGCCCCTGTAAATATTCCCAGCTCAACAACCACAAACAACCTCCACAAGTATTTGGAAATTTGGAAATAGAAACAGAAATTCTGTGTCATTAATGGGAGTCCTAAAAGTGATTTCCAGAGATTTTTAGGGGAAGTCTGATTTAATAAGTATTTTCAAGTATACTAAAAAGCTAAAACTAGAGCTGAGTACAACTACTTTTTGAGATGAGCTCATTAGTTAAACCTTAGATATGTTTGCATCTCAAAAATAAATATTTTCATACTTAAAAAAGAACATGGTGGTCAAAGCTGGGCATGGCTCACGCCTGCGATCCCAGCTACCCAGAGGTGAGACCTGACAATCAGGGTTTGCAATCAGCCAGGCAGGAAAGCCCGTGACACTATCTCCAGCTAACCCACAAAAAGCCAGAAGCAGAGCTGTGGCTCATGTGACTGAATGTCGGCCTTGATTTTAAAATAAGCTAAGGGACAGCACCCATGCCCTGAGTTCAAGCCCCAGCACCTGCCTACAGCAGCACAAGCCCGTGTGCCGACTCAACCAGCTGCAGGGCCTGGGTAAGTTCAGAGGAGCCATTCCTGAGGCCGGGCATCATCTCCTCCAACCAAGTCTGAAGAGGGGGACCCTGAGCTGGAGGAAACGGAAGCCCGGGTCTGGACAGCTAGGGGGAGGTGCATGAAGCCTCAGTTTAGCTTTAAGCAAGTCCTGGGGAATCAGGAGTGAACGTGGCACGCGTAGGAAACTTGGGATCTTAGAGTCAGCATCAGCAAGACCAAAAGATGGATGCCTTTGCCCATGCCCAGATTGTTTCTTTCTACACTGACCGCAGCCCAGGCTGTGATGGGTGGAGGCCGCCCTGACATCTGGGGTCAAGGACAAAAACAAAGGATCAATTCCTACTTGGGCTGCCATTCAGGCTCTCTACCGTTCATTTAATCGGAGACAGTTATTAGCTAAAGAACAACTTCAGGCTTTCTGCTGCCTTCCTGTAGAAGAAACAACAGGTCGCACGGCAAGTGAGAAATAAACCCAAACGCAAGGGTGAGGTATTGTTCTTTGGCAATGTAGTCTCCCCTCTGTCAACCGCTTCTGTCTGGCCTTCTAGCTCATCCTCCGTCCACCCCCTCCCCAGCTGCTCACCAGCATCCGCTTCTCTGCCAGCTGCCGACACACGCTGGCCACGTCCTTGACGTGGGTGGGAAACCGCTGCTGCCAGTGGTCCATGTTGGCCGACTTGTTGCTGAACTGCACCTTGTCGAACATCACGGTCACCGCACTCTCCTCCAGCTTCTCCACCTCGCCGTAGAGGACAGGAATTCTCAGAACTGCAGCTCCTGCACCAAGGAAAGGGGGCGTGCTAGAGCTGCATTCCCAAGTTTTCATGGGGGAGACATTACCAACACAGAGACCTCGTCTTTAATGTAATAAACATGCTGGGCTGGAATATAGCTCACTGGCAGAGCATTTGTGTAGCCTCTCAGAGGCCCTGGGTCCGATCCCTAGCACCAACACACACAGCTCACCAGCGATCAGGCCAATTTAATACATGGGATCTTGAGTATTTCTATAAATATCTGCCATCTGAGATATTTCTGTATCTAATGTCTATATTATTATGATAACTAAAGCAAAAACTTGTGACAACATAATTAGAAATCCTGATTAGATGTCAAATCTTACAAGATTACTTTTATAGAGGGAATGTTTTGAGGACAGTTGGAGGCTACGTATAGGACTGCAGTGCACTGTTCATCAGGACTGCACTGCAGTGGTGTGGAGAACGTCCTTGTCTGTACAGGACACGAGTGAATGAAGTGGTCTGAGACGTCACTTAAATGGAACAAGCTGTCACCAGGGTTGGCCAAGTACATATAAAACCAATGCGCCAAAACACCAGCATCTGAAGCCTGGTGAGGAGTCAGTGTTCACACTTCTCACAAGCACTGGTGGAGGAATTTCAAGGCACTTGGGTTTAATTGGTCCCTGCTGAGGGGTATGGTGTATGGATAATTAGCACCTTAATTGCAAGTAATTGTAAGTTTTATAATCAAATGATCAGACAAGTAAACATGGAGACTGCTACAGTCCCAACCCATAATGTTCCCCTCAGAACTCCATGCTGATTCAATCCCCAGAACAACAGTTCTGGGAGGGCGGGCTCAGGTTACCAGGCAGTAATGGGGGGGGGGTGTGGGAGGATGAGGGGAGGGCTCAGGTCACGGGGGGGGGGGGGGGGGAGCCTTTTTTTCTGTCAATCTGTTCATCTTGAGAACTGCTGTCCTGACAAGTCTCTGCTTTGGCCAAGTGGCTGGAGTCAGGAGTCGCATCTCACAAGACAGCCAGCTACCCACCAGTGCCAACAGAGGCAGCGCCTTCCCACCTTCCTGACTGCGGGCGGAGCCACTTTACTTCTCTCTCAGGCTTCTGGTTTTACCAAAACGCTCAATTCCTGGGCAGCCAAAGGTATTCTCATTACTTTTTGGAACGAATGTCCTTTTGGAAACTGTTCTGTAGGAAAGTAACTTGAGGTTGTTTTCTTGCTTCATCTATATCCAAAAAAATGCTTCTAAGAATATTTTATTCTGTTGGAAAAGGTTGTGTTTAAGTCCAGAATTTTTGCAACCATTTTGTCAAATTAAACAAAAAGGGGGAAAAGAAAAAAAAGGACTTCATGTAAGAGATCTCTCTCAGGTAGGAAAAATGTAGAAATTTCTAAGTTGTTTGAGGGGGGGAGGAAGGGAAGGGAAAGAGAAAATGCTTTTAGATGACAAAGGATTTTAAAAGGTCAAATCCTTTTAAAAGGTAAAATGTTCCAGAATATTCCAAAATGAAAACAGCAAGTTGGAGGGAGGAGGGAGGGTGAGAACAGAGTGTGAAAGAGAGGAGGGAAAAAGTAACTTACAAAGCAAACAGAATAAAGAAATTAAAAGGCTATGAAAGCTGTACAAAAGGTAAGAGTAGGTCTTATAAAGAAGGTAGCTGCTGAAGAAGAGTACAGGTGGTTCACATCCATAATCCTCGCTACTTAGGAGACTGAGATCTAAGGATCCAGTTTTGAGGTAAAACAGTAAGTGGCCTAACCACTGCACCTAAAATAGGCAGATGGACGTAGGTTACCATCTGGGCCACAGCTGTCAACCTAGTTTGTGATTTCTGTGGACAGCACATATATCTAATTTAATGTTATAGCTAGCATATGCTCTATCTTAGCATTGAATATGTTATATCTAACATATGTTGTATCTTAGCATTTCCTTCCTGAATTTTTGACCCATTTAACAAATTCTATTAAACATCCAGAAAGGAAAATGGCTGATTTTATTTTTTTTTAAGTCCTCACTAGTATCTCTGACTTGTCTTTTAGTTAAAGAACATGCCGTCCTCTTCTGGTCCTGATGAGGCCAGTCTGTCAGCTAGATACCAGTCACTTTCTCCTCCCTCCACGCTTAGCATGAAGCAGCCATGGAAGCTGGACCACGGGCCTTCTACCTTCTTTTAAGATTAGAAGAGACCAAATGATGTCAAAGATATACAAAGAGTCAAGAAAGTCTATTTTTTTCAACAAATCAAAAAATTACAACTGGGAAGTTAAATTGAAAAAGCAGATAAACTCAGGGACAGGGAGATCTCCTTTTTTTTTTTAAACTCAGGGCCAGGGCCAGCACTCTACCACGTGAGCCACGGCACCACTTCTGGCTTTTTCTGTGTATGTGGTACTGAGGATCCGAACCCAGGGCTTCATGCATGCTAGGCAAACGCTCTACCACTAAGCCACATTGCCAGTCCCTACCCTCAGGATTTTTAAGTACTTACTTTCCCTTTATATTAACTATATTCTCTGATTTCTCTCTAATGACTTATCGCTTGATTTTCTACAATTTCACTTCACTCGTAAACAAAAAGCAGTTCTCTGAAACAATCAGCAGCTCAAGAGGCTAAGCCTTACCTAAATTATTTTCCAGTACCGCCTTTTCTCCTTCTAATTTGGTTTTACCATACAAATTTAGGGGAGCAGGTGTGTCTTCCTCTGAATAAGGTGGATTTGTCCCATCAAATACATAGTCTGAGCTAATGTAGATGAGAAAAGCTCCGATTGCAGCTGCAAAAGATTAGAAACAAATAAATAAACAAAAATCTATCAAAATGTGTCGTGCCGTTACTTTTGAGCAGAACTCCGAACGGTTTGTTCTACGTGATATAAAAACCAACGCAAGTGATCTATGAAACGCGGGTCTCTGAGCTTGTGTGCTGACTGGACGCCTGGAGAAGGGCGTGTGAGGACGTTGTTTACCTGCTTCTTTTGCCAAATTCCCAGAAGCACCCACGTTAAGCTGAGCAGCAGCGTCTGGCTGGCTCTCCACAACATCCGGCCTCCTCTCTGCAGCGCAGTGAACTACCACGTGAGGCTGGAAGGCAAGTGGTCACAGATAAAGCACAGCACACAGAGCCCCGCGGAAGCCAAGGCCTTCAGTGAAAGAGGATCCTTCATCAACCTCCTTTCAGGGAAGATTAATCACTGCAACTTTTAATACAGTTTCCTTTCCCTTCCTTTATTTCCCTCAAGGCTCAAACTTCCTCAAATTACATACAGGCCTTGAAAAGTAAATGTGCAATTTTGTTGTTTTGGCTTTTCTTCTTCATGGTGCTAGGGATCCAGGACCTTGCAAGCAATCTACCCATTGAGCTCCATCCTCAGGTCGGCAGAGAGGAAATTTACTGAAGCCTAGACGAAGATTAGAAAACTGTCAAAAATATGAGCTGGCACAGTGGGCATGAAAATGAACTAAGTTACTCAAGGGCAGCAATGGGAGGGAGGGAATGAGAGGGAAAGAGGAGCCAGCTCACACTAAGCAAAAGGAAAGAAAGGTAAATATCATCTGATGCGGAAGAAATGGTTGTACTGTCAAAGCTCCTGGAATTCACAAACTTTATGGACCATGACAATGACAATATGCTTTGTGAAGGCTGAAATGTTAGTGACTTTAATTAAGTATCATTATTCCACAATACTGTGAAACATGTGAAATTTATATAATCACCTAATCTCAATAAAATGTTTTAAAAAAGGAAAAACTGGGCACAGGTGGCTCACGCCTGTCATCCTAGCTACTCAGGAGGCTGAGATCTGAGGATCACAGTCGGAAGCCAGCCCAGGCAGGAAAGACTGTGAGATTTTTTATTTCCAAAGAACCACCAGAAAAACAGAAGTGACTCTGTGATTCAAGTGCAAAGGAGCTCACAGTGCCCAGGTCCTGAGTTCAAGCCCCATAACTGACAAAAAAAGAAAAAAAAAAAGCTTACTATTTCTGTCTTTGTCAATGTCTCCACTTAATCTTTTACATGCTAAAGAAAGTGCACTCTGAGGCTGAGGATCTGGCCCTGCGTGAGAGCACTTGCCAGCATGGTGCGATGCTCCAGACCCTGGGGTCAGCCCTCAGCAAGCCACAGAGGGTCAGTGCTTTGTGCGCATGGCAACTTCCTTTACAGCAGGTACATCACCCGGGCGATTCCGCTCCCAACTCAGGTAGATGCCGACATAAACTCAGGTAGATGCTGACATAAACTCAGGTAGATGCTGACATAAAGGGAGGAGACTGTACCTGGTAATCATGAATGATATGGTGAACGGCTTCAGAATCTAACAGATTGACCTGCTCAAACTTTGGTCTTGCTCTTCTAAAACCACAGCCAACAGCATGCCAATTATTCTGCTGAAATTCCTTGTAAACAGCTCTGCCAAGCAGCCCAGTGGCACCAGTGACCAGAACCCGCCGGCTGGGGGTGTTTATCTCCTCCTAAAAGCCAAGCAAAAGGACAGGGTCACCTGCTGTGACAAGACCTCTATCACAGAAACAAGTCACTGCTAGTGTTCACCGAAGACCTCTCGGCCAAGCTGTTTCCTAGGTTATACCGCAGGGACTGGGCATTGAACCCAGGGCCCCGGACATGCTAGACAAATGTGCTCCCATGTGAATGATACTCCAAGCCCTACACTCTCGTGTTGGTTTTGAGACAGGGTCTTATTACCATTGTCCATGCTGGTCTTGAACTAGACATCTTCCTGTCTTTCAGGCCCAAGGAGCTTGAATAAACAGGACCTCCAACTCCACCTTGCCTGGCATCTTTCTACTGCCCAAAACAAAGGGAACCCAAGAAAAACTGGCCACACAAAAATCTCAATTAAAAAAATAAAAAAAAATATGTGTGTGTGTGTGTGTGTGTGTGTGTATAAAATAAAGGACCAAAATCCAGCTGTTTCTAGCATTTGAAAAACCTGAAAGGAAAAAGCTAATGAGTAAGGTAAAAATCTTAAGATTCTTTTCTCATAGTTCTACTAGATGCAAAACACTTGAGAAGTGTACAGAAACTTCATCCAGGCTCTCTGTTGAAACATTTGGCTCTAAGCCAGGTGATTTATGAAAACAAGGACTCCAGCCAGCACAATATTTTCTTAGACTTTTGGCAAGAAGACAGCTCTACAAAAACACAACTGTAAAGAGGGAAGAACAAGCCAAGTCTGGTGGAGACAGACTCCGCCGACTTCCCCGGGACAGATGCCGTGACGAGGTGGGATGGGGGACTTCCAGGGGGCTTCGGGGTCCGTTTTGCCCCAGGGAAGCAAAGGCAGGGGCGGCAGGGTGTAGGTCGGGCCCAGGAGACTCAGGTCAGCACCGCTCCAGCTGACGGGGTGGGCAGATCATGGGTGTTCATGGGAGATCATGGGGACCCACTTGTAATCTTGCGTTCCAGGATAAGGCTTTTCTGAAGACCCAGTTCTCTTATTCCAACAAGACAAAAAAAAACTGCCATCCAACTTCCCAGACAACTAGTAAGGCTGGTATGGGGCACAGACCTGTAATCCCAATGCTAGAAGGGTAAGGGGGAGGAAAGGAGGAAAGAGACACGGGAGAGGAAGACTGAAAAGGAAGACGTGAATGAAAGAAAAAAGAAAAGCCCAAGTATTATGCAATCCATAAGTGCTATACCATGAAGTGAGAACTGCATTCTTCAGGGGTTTTTTATTTATTTATTTTTTATTTCAAGAACACTTTATTTATCACACTCAATAAAGTCAGTTCTATCTTAATCATGAAATTAACCACAAAGTATAATGAAGGAACAGGCCTACATTTTGTTTGCAAGTTTATTAAGATCTCAGTTTTATAAGATCCTTTATTTCTTTACTTTCATACTTCAGTTTTGAAAGCACATGTTTCTCTCATTTTAATACATTTGTGTTTAATGAAAAAGATGAGTCTCCGGAGCATGTCAGTTCGGCAATGTTTTCTGATACCTTAGTGCATCTTAAAATAAGAGGTCATCCCTGGGTGCTGGTGACTCATGCCCACAATCCTAATTACTGGGGAGGCTGCGCTGTGAGGATCACGGTTCCATGCCAGCCAGCTGGAAGTCCACAAGACGCTTCTCTCCAATTAACAGTAAAAAAAAAAATCCACAAGTGAGCTGTGGCTCCATCAGTAGAGCACTAGCCCTGACCAAAAAGCTCAAGGCCTAGGCCTTGAGTTCAAGCCACAGCACCAGCACAAACAACAACAAATAAGAGACTATTTAGACTATCTTAAAATCAAAAGCATCTAAAGAATTGATACTGTATTGAGTTTCAAGAACAAGGCTGCTTTTTTTTTTGATACTTATGAAAGGACTGGGGTCACCAGGGGAATATTATTCCCTTACTGTCCTGAGGAACCAGGAGACGGGGTACACCTCACCCAGTGGTCGGATGGCAATTCAGGGATCTGAGATGGGAGCATCCAACGAAAGGGAAAGGCCAGTTCTCCATCTTGAGTTTGAAGACTATCATGTGTTATGAAAACTTAGGCTGTTCCTTCTGCTTTGTCATTTCCAAACTAAAGATCCCACAGGTGGTAGTAACTTTGTCCACAGAAAGAAAAAGACTGGAACCAGAACCTAAGAGTCTTGTCTCGATGCTCTAACCACTTGCAATGAATTTTGTTTCCATCTTCTGGACTTCCATTTGATAGTTTTATCTGCTTTGTCATAGACTAAAGCATTGAGAAATTATAATACTCATACTGGCTTAATTCCTCACCAGTAAAAAGAAGCATTTGGACAAAACGGTTAGTGCTACAATTCTAGCACTTCCCTACATGTACAACCTGATGACTGCAGCAAGATCTCTAGCAACAGAAGGTCACCTTTGCCCTATTTCACCCCAGAAGACCCTTTCTGCCTGAGCCATCCGTTTCCTCAAGTTTTGCTCAGTGAGTAGATGATTAAAGACCATTTTGAAATTAATCTCCATCTGCCTCTATAGCAGAAACTCAATATATGGAAGTCAAACACTTTAAGTCATCTTATTTATAGATGCCAAAAATAACTCCTGATGGTGTGTGGATTTAGCCTGAACTGCTTGTCTAACATGGTAAGATGCAAGTTCCATTCTCAGCACTACAAAAAAAAAGGAAAGAAAAAAGAAGGAAGAAAGAAGAAACCCCTTGAAGTATCAAATACATAAAAATACTAAGCCTACTGTTCTAGTTAAATGACGCCAACTTTTGTGGCTAATGGGAGGTGAGTATCTCTTTCGGAACAGTCCTACCGTACGGGGACACTGACTCCCACTTTAGGACACACTGTGGTAAATTCTATTAAGAATGCTCTGAAAGAATCTAGAATGATAGCACTGATGTTATGCACCAAATTGTTCTGACATCTTAACAGTATTTGTAATACCTTGCTACCCTTGGAATCCTTTCGATCTGGCCACTTCTTTTTTCTTACATGTTTTTTTTACTCACATCAATTACTTCCACCAAGGGTTACGTTTTGACATATCTATATAAACATACAATGCATCTTGATCAGACTCACCGCTCCCCCTTTCTTCCCAAACTAATCCATACTTTATGTCGTGCTGGAATTTAGTAAGCGTGACTTCTGACCACTTAGGGGGGAATGGCTCCTCTCCCACTCTGACCCTCTTGTAACAGTCTGAAAAAACCAAGGGCTGCCCTCAAATATTTTAAAACAAGTACCATTCTCCTGATGAGAGAGTTTTACTTCTACAGGTTTTCAGAGCACAAGTAATATTTGCTAAGCTCTTAATGGAAAACATGGAAAGTCATTTTCTTTGCTGAACTACTGTGAAAATAGATTGAGGTTCATCCACCTGTAGACACCCACATGAATGTAAACTAACAGCTGGCATCATGCACTCCATCATTTGGGGCACACAGAAATAGAAGGTTAAATAGCCCCGAAGCCTAACTCTACCAAAGTCCCAAATACCACTTGAAGGCATTGAGTATGTCATATTTTGGAAACATAGAACTGCTGCTGCTAAAGGCCAGGCTTCAGGGTCTTGTGCCTGTGATCCTTGTGGCTGAAGAAGCTGAGATCTAAGGATCGCAATTCTACGGCATCCAAGACAGGAAAGTCTGCAATATCTCCAATAAACCACCCTCGAAAGAAGCCTCAAATGGTGCAGTGGCTCAAGTGGTAGAGTGCTAGCCTTGAGCAAAAGGAGCTCAGGGACAGCGCCCAGGCCCTGAGCTCAAGCCCAGGACCAGCATAAACAAACGAACAAAAAAACTATTGCCTCAATACAGAAAGCCATCTCTACCATCTTTCGTGTGTTTCTAACACACACACAAGGGTGGATTCAGTCTCCTTATCTAGTGATGGACAGGTTCTGTGAATGGCTTCGGGAATGAATGGAGGGGGAGGAACCCAGGGATGGATTTCCCCAACACCATTTTCTTTCCTCCTGCAAACCGTGGTGGTGGTTTGAGGTGGTTCAGGTCTTAGGTGGCCAGAGGCCTGCACCTTACCTGGAGTCCCATCTCAGAGGAACAAACCCATGCCTGCTTTCCTCAGCTGAGAAGCAGCTGAAGAGGCAGCTAAGGCGTCCTGTGTATGCACACACAGGAAGATCATGGGACCGTGAACCTGCCTGAACTCCGGACACCAAACACCCCACCTTCCTCCACGTGGAGGGCAGGGAGAGTGGGGAGGCAGCCATGACTGGAAACTGAGCCCCCCTCCAGCTTTCCACAGCTGCAGAGAGCAGGGGGCTAGGCCCTATTCCCTAAAGAAAGGGAGCGCCCTCTCTTTCTTTAGGACACCCCACAACCCTGGGATCCCCCATCGCTGGACACCCCCGGACCTCTGCATATGCCCACAACCCCCGGGAATCCCCACATACGCCCCTTCCTTCCATCCCAACCTCAGAGACCTCCAGAGCCCCCCACCCAGACCCCTCACCCTCAGATGCAACACCCCACGTCTACATGCCCTCATCCCGCAGACTCCCCTCTACATCTGCTTACCACCCACCCCTACCCACGATCTCCACTCACTCCTTGACCCCCACAGCCTCACCCTTGGACTCCCGCATCACCCCACCCCTGGCTACCCCCCTCCACCCCCAGGCTTACCACCCACCCCCATCCCTGCATATTCCCCGCCTCACTGGGAATCCCCTACTCCTGCTTAACCTCATCCCGAGGTTTGCATCCCCACTCCTGGACCCCCTACCCTGAACCCTCTACCCCTGCATACCCCCACCCCTGCATGCCCCCATCCCTGCATACCCCCACCCCTGGACCCCCCACCTCTGGACCCTCACCCCTGCATGCCCCCACCC
>NW_012267328.1:4705368-4733818 GCF_000151885.1 Dipodomys ordii
CCGCTCCCGCTTCCGGCTTCCGCCGCCCGGGCCGCGCCTGCGGATTGGCCACGCTCCGCCACGCCTCCGGGGGAGGGCGGGACCTCGCAGGACGCGCCGGGCCCACGCGCCAGTTCTTAAAGGGACAGACACCGAGACCCAGACCGCCGCCGCCGAGGGCCCGGTTTGAGGGTGGGAGGCCCGCGGGGTGCGGGTGTTTTCTCTCCCGCTTAAGCATCTACTTTTCTTTTTCCCCCTTAACTTGGGAAGAAGGATCGAGTTGACGGGCCTGGCGTTGCAGGTTTGCGGACTGTGCAGCGGCACGAACTACACCGAGCAGCCTGAGAGCTTCTCAGAGTCGGGGAGGGCGGGGAGCGAGCCCCCGCGCCTGCGCAGGAGGAGGGGGGGGTCTGAAAGAGGGCGAAATAAAGTCATCGAAGAAATAATCGTGAGAGCCGCTGCCGGAGTCAGTGACCACCCGGGAGGCTATGTGTGTCCTGGGGTGGTGGTTGACTCCCCCAACTTCCCCTTCCTCACTGACGGACAAACTGACCGAGGCCAGGCCTCCACTCCCAGACCCGGCAGCCTCCTCAGTGGATCTCAGTGGAGACTGCCTGGGGGGAGGCTCGCTTTGCTTTTTAAAAGCACATCAGGAACCACCCCCCAAGGCAGTTGTTGCTGCTTGGCTTTCCTGGCTCGTCACTGGCCCTCCGCAAGTGTGCACACTCGTGTACAGGGCTCGCCCACCTGTACCCCACAGTCTATTCTGGTTCAGGCACTACCCACGACACTGAAAACCTGCCCGCCAACGTGATCATCACGACTTGTATTTTCCTGAAGCCTTATTTTCAAAAGAAAAAAAAAAACCTTTGTAAGAGTTAAAGGATTAAGCAATCTTTTTTTTTTTTTAACGTCAACAGTCCTGTGACTTGGCTTCCTCTCCAACGCCCAAAGAAACTATTTCCTTATTCATTGTACACATAAAAAGTTTCTTGGGATCAGTGACTCAAGACAGCCTCAGGTCCCTAACTTTTTGAGATTATGTATATATCTATCTTGAAGCCATTATTGTGGACAAACCGAGAGGATTGTCCCAACACAAAAGAAGCCGAAGCAGAAGACAAGGAAGTAAAAGGCTAGAGAGCGAGTCCTGGCCGTGCTTGCTTATCTATCTTCAGGGCGGTTGAGACCGGAAGGTGTACTTGTTCCCAGGCAGCTATGGATCAAGCCTCAAGACAAGTTGTCTCAATACAAAACAATCAACACCTTGGGGGACACAGGGGAGGGATCCCAGTGAAGAGCTAAAACTTTCTTCCTTCCTGCTTAAAAAGGGAAAATTCCAGTTCCTAGTAGGACTGTGTGAGGTAATCCGGTCTCCCCAGAGGGACTTAAAATTGTCCAACAGAAACATGTAAGAATTGCAATTTGCAATTTCATTCTCAGAGCAGCCTATCTTGAATGAGGAACAAAGTGCTCATTCGCCTACATTTAAGACTCTGCTTGATGCTTACTGGGGTAAAAGTTGGGTACAGGTCATCTAGCACATATGTTTGGGTATACTTTATAATCATTTTTCTGTCAAGAAGATAAACTATATCCATTCACAGATAACATCTAACTTCCTATGTAGTCAAGTATAATAAATGCAGGCTGGAACTAAAAGTTATGCTAGCAGATTGGAGTCACACAAAAGACAGAAAGCTGGAGCTCACCATGGGATAAAAATCCTCATTTATCGCAAAACCTTCACCTACATTCTTGCATCTCATTTGGTACATGCTTTGCATTTTATTTTTGTAAATGAGTGAGACTTCACTAAGCTTACCAAAGCTGGCTTCCAGGGTCAGTAACTCAAGTTGAGTGTATTATTCTATGTCCAAAGGTTGTACCGGGAGGAAAATGAATGCCCCAACCTGTTTTTTCTCCTTACATCCACACTGCTGCTACCGGGCATTCTGGTGTGCATTTAAAGCAACTCTTCCTCCCGAATGTTCCTTGAATTGCTAGCTCTTACCTGCTCCATGTCCTCCGGCATTTCAGGCATGATTCCCAGATTATTTCAGGAGCACAGGACGGGGATGGCTGTCAGAGTCTGCTTTCTCTGGCTGGGTCTTTTGTCTGCCGGGCTGGCTGAAAGCACGGGCACGCCAAAACGTGAGGCGCAGCTTCGCTTGACCTTTTAAATTAGCATTTTGATTCCACTCCCGGAATCTCGTGCAGTTTTCCACAGTGCAGTAAGCTGGCAGCTGATTCCCCCGGCCTCGTTTTGAAAATACCCAATGGGAAGTTTCATGTTTAACTGCCAGCCAAGCGAGGAGCCATTACCAAAACCATATGGCAGAGCCAACGATGGCAGCAGCAAAGACAAAGCAGCTAGGACGGTAACCTGCCCTTTCATCCCAGGACTTGTTGAAATTTTCTGTTGCAGGGAGAGATCTCGCAAGCCGGCAAGCTGGCAAGCCACAGGGTGGCTGTGGTTCTTCTTCTGAAATACTGTAATTCAACCACACCTTATTGGAACAGAATATGATCACTACCATTGTCCAGTACATTTCCAGTCAGTGTATGTTAAGCAATTATTCCAAAGGACAGTAAAAAGCGCTGGTAGTAACAGCTCACACATACACTTACAAAGTTCAAGAGTTAAGTGGTCATTTCTATTCACATTGCCTTCGTAAGTGGAGTGGCTTTTAATTTCACCTAACATTAAAGACTCACCGATCAGTAATAATTTCCCAACCTGCCTGCACTGCAGAATCTACTGAACAAAATCTCTTAAGAGTCAAGTGCAGGAATTTTCTTTTTAACCATTTTAAAGGTAGTATGCATGTTTCGTTAAGCTTTGAACCAGTGATTTAGATTATGGCAGTGTGTCTATTTAAAAGCAACAAAATTTGGCATTCAAATTTAGCTAAAAAAAAATCCCATAACTTTAATAGTCTACCCATTTAGAACATACAGCACATGGCAAAAATGTAGGAGGCGTTCAAAGTCTGTAAGTTGTGAAGATTTTTTTTCTAGGGTTTCTATTAAAAATACATATCTTTAAAATTGACATCCAAGATGTAAAAGCTAAAATATCAAACTTAGGAGAAAAGGTGTATGATGATATCTCCATAATCCAACAAACAAATAAATATCTCAAAGGTACAAAGAGAAATCAACACTACACATTTTTAAAAACTGATAAACTAAAATTTAACAAAATGGAAAACGTCTCACTAAAAGACATGAAGAAAAAGAGTAGCAGAGTAGAGACTAGGGAAAAATCATTACAATACTTATATCTGAAGAGGACTTACATTCAAAATGCTTAAAGAACTTCAACTCAATAATTTATAAAAGCATTTATAAATGAAAAATGGTTAGTACACACTTTACAAAGGAAAATTATAAAAATAGCCAATAAGCCCAAATACAAACATGAGTGACCAAGAAACATTCTATTTATTAACCTGATTTATGGAATTGTAACCCCTTATACAAGTACTTAGTTTAAAAAATGAAAATATAAACCTAAGATAGCATTTCATACCAAATAGATTGGGTAAAATTAAAAAGATAGGTAGCTGGGCACTGGTGACTCCTATCTATAATCCTACCTACTCAAGAGGTCGAGATCTGAGAGGATCATAGTTCAAAGCTAACCCAGGCAAGAAAGTCTATATATAAGACTCTTACCTCCAATTGACCATTAAAAAGCTGTAAGTGGAGCTATGCTTCAAGGGGTAGGAAAAAACCAAACCAAACAAAACAAAAGAAACAAAAAAAAAAAAACCCACTTCAGAGACACGGCCTAGGACCTGCATTCAAGCCCCAGGACTGGCACAAAAATAAATAAAATTAAAAAAAATATATATATATATATACAAGGTAATATCAAGTACTAGTATAAGAGAGAAAAAAATCTCTATTTAAGCTTTTGCCAGTGCACCTGAGAACTGACTTGGGGCAAGAGAAAATTTATTCAGTCTAAGTTTTATGTGACACAGGTATCTTAAGAAATGAAGCCCCCCACACACAGACATTGAGTTAGACAATGAAGACTAGATTGTGTGGTGAAGATGGGGGCCTTCAATCAGGTTTGTGTTACATTCCCTTCCCACCTTTGATGACAACTTTGCTGGAGGTGGAGTACAGGGAGGACTCCTCTCCTGGAAAGTTCCTGCGTTCAAAACACAGCAGAAAGGTCAAGGTGAGCTTAACACAAGATAGTGAGTACACCAGGGTGCAAGTAGAATGCTCACTCTGTGTGCTAGAGGGAATATATATAAAAACAAGTAACCCAGCTTATTTTCTGTGTGTGTGTGTGTGTGTGTGTGTGTGTGTGTGTGTGTGCTGGCACTGGGGCTTGAACTCATGTTTTCCTTGACTTTTTCACTCAAGCTGACATTCTACCACTTGAGCCACACCTCCACTTCAGGCTTTCCCCTAGATTAAGTGGAGATAACAAGCCTGGAATTGTCTACCTGGGCTGGTTTTCAAACTGGATCCTCAGAACTCAGCCTCCTGAGTAGCTAGGATAATAGGCATGAGCCACCAGTGCCTGGCCCACAACCAAGTTAGTAGACATATATATGTAAGTATAGATGTTTATAAGAATATATGCATATGTGTATTTCTTCAAAATCTAGATTCTAATAACTTGGAGCAAAAGCCTTTTTGATTAAAAAGTGATGTTTTAAAGATTTACCTTATTGTCTACATAGCACAAGGCATGTTACAGTACAGAACACACGAGTATGAATGTTCACACATGAACAACACTGGTGGATAAAGAACATCTCTTAGCATTAACACTGGATGCAGGCTCTGGTTTTACCAGCTGTGTACTACAGGGCTATGATGCAAGCAAAATGTGCAAACTGACCTAATGGCTTTAATCCTCCTCTTCAAGGGTATTAGGTCATATAAGCCCATTGAAGTTTTGGTATGTTTAACTAAGCTGGAACACTAGTACTGGTTTGTTGATATTGTTTTTGGTTGTGGGGCTTGAACTCAGGGTCTGGGCACAGTCTCTGAGCTCTTCAGCTCAAGACTTTGAGCCACAGCCTCACTTACAGCTTTCTGGTGGCTAATCGGAGGTTAAGTCTCACAGGACTTTCCTGCCAGGGCTGGCTTTGAACAGCAATCCTCAGACTTTAGCCTCCTGAAGTAGGATTTTTTTCACCGAAAAATTCTTCCACCAAACATATTCAGTCAGAGGAGACTTTCTAGTGCCCTGCAGAGCCACAAATGACTGGCCTATACTCGTGTATAATGCAAACGTGTCAAAATCTTCTCCCTCAGGTCTCTGCAAGCCAGCATTGAACAGGGGAGTCTGGTGCTAAGATGATCCTGCGGCTGCTGTTGCTGGTTTATACAATGAGTGTCCTGTAACATTAGCTCTTGGTGATGTGCCCTTATCTTTTCCTTTGATCTTTGCTCAGCTTCTTGGATTTATAATGATGAAAATGAACTCTGGGGGCTGGGAAGGTGGCTCAGTGGTAGAGCGCTTGCCTCGCATGCATGAGGCCCTGGGTTCGATTCCTCAGCACCATATAAGCAGAAAAAGCTGGAAGTGGTGCTGTGGCTCAAGTGGTAAAGAGCTCACCTTGAGCTGAAGAGCTGAGGGACAGCGCCCAGGCCTAGAGCTCAGGCCCCATGACCCACCAAAAAAACAACTCTGTACATTTCCCCCCCTCCATTCTTTTCCTCTGGAACTTCATTTATTCATATAGTAGACCATGTGATATTATTCCACATATCTTGGGTACTCTTTCATTTTCTTAACTTTTTCAGCTTGGAAATTATTTCTTTGTATCACTCAAGTTCATTGGTCCCTTTAATTTTTCATGTTCACACTGCTTTGTGGTTAAGCCTATCTAATGAATCCCATTTTAAATCACACCCTTTATAACATATGTATATATCTAGTAAGTTTCTGTTGTTCATATGGTTTACTTTTTTTGTATCAAGCATCTTTCATGCCGTCCCCCCAGGGACTTATTTCTAGTCTTCTCAGTGGCGAGGATGTTGAGCAGTATACTTATCTGTTCTCTTTGCTACTAGCTTAGTTCAAACCATTTGGTTTTATTAATTTTTCTAATTCATATTTTCTATAAATTTTCTAATTTATGTATGATGGTCTAAAATTCACTCACATTAAGATTTAACACAAGAATTTTTATTGTGAGAATACCGTACAGAGGAGTTACAATTACATGGGCAAGATAATGAGTACATTTCTTATCAAGCATTGTTGCCTCCTCTGTTTCCCCTTCCCAGCCTCCCCGCCCTGATCATCCCCCCCCACCAAAGTTGTAAAGTTCGTTTTTTGACATAACGACTTGTACATCTCATTGTTGCCCTTCTCCTCCACAAATTATACCATCATCAAAAACAGTGAAAGCAGGGGAGAGGGACATAAAAAGCAACTTAGAAATCATCTTATAAATATGTTAGAAACAATTGCATGAAAGAAAAAAAAACATTTGAATCCTTATCTTGGGGTTCATTTCCCCTAACATCAACTTATTTGACCTTTTCTGCTTGACTCAGACATATACTAGTTATTGCAAATAAGGGAAACCATGGGACCTATGTTTCTTTGGGCCTGGCTTACTTCACTTTATAAGTTTTTTCAAGTCTTTCCATTTCCTAACAAATGGGGCAATGTCATTCTTTCTGGTGGAGGCATAGAATTCCATTGTGTAGATATACCACATTTTCTTGATCCATTCATCTACTGAGGGGCATCTGGGTTGGTTCCATATCTTAGCTATGGCAAATAATGCTGCAATAAACAGTTTATTGTGCTGGTAGCTTTAGTATGGTCTTGTTTGTGATCATTTGGGTAAATGTCCAAAAGTGGGATTGCTGGGTCATAGGGGAGCTCTATGTGAAGTCTTTTGAGGAACCTCCATACTGCTTTCCAAAGTGGTTGAACAAGTTTACACTCCCACTAACAATGCAGTAAGGTTCCTTTCTGTCCACATCCCCTCTAGCATCTGTTATTAGAGTTCTTGATTATAGCCATTCTAACTGGGGTGAGGTGGTATCTCAATGTTGTTTTGATTTGCATTTCTTTTGTGGCTAGGGAGGTTGAGCATTTCTTCATGTGTCTATTGGCCATCGTTCTTTCCTCTTCAGAGTTTAAGTCTTTAGCCCACTTATTTATTGGGGAGTTGTTTCTTTGAAGATTTGTTTTGGGGGATTTAATTTTTTGAGTTCCAGGTATATTTTAAATATGAGACCCTTGTCCGTTGTATGGCTAGTGAAGATACTCTCCCAATCGTGGGCTTTCTATTGATCTTGCTAGCTATGTCCTTCACCATGCAGAAGTTCTGCAATTTCATGCAATCCCATTTGTCCAAGCTTTCTTTTCTTTGTTAACACAAGAATTTCTGAAAAGCTATTCTGATGGTGTTTGTCTCTATTGCTCCATGAACCTTGTAGGGAGGCTTTAAACTACATACCAGGGCTGGGAAGGTGGCTCAGTGGTAGAGTGCTTCCCTTGCATGCATGAGGCCCTGGGTTTGATTCCTCAGCACCACATAAGCAGAAAAAAAAAGCTGGAAGTGGTGCTGTGACTCGAGTGGTAGAGTGCTAGCCTTGAGCTGAAGAGCTCAGGGACAGCGCCCAGGCCCAGAGTTCAGGCCCCACAACTGGCAAAACAAAACAAAACAAAAAACTACATACCAACTCTACAAATCAGACAGAAGAGAGGCAGAATCACCACTTTCTCAACAGTATCATTTGTGAATCTTGGGGCAAGGTAGGGTGAGATGGAAAGACAATAAACACATTCAGAATAGAAGCTTTAGTTGAGCTTCATCAAGTGAAAATGAAATAACTTAGCAAATGACTGTTTTTACTTTACGTGACACAAATATTCAGTACACATACAGATGGCATATTCTCTAGAGGCTACATGTGGAGGCCAAACTACAGACTTTCATCTAGAGTTGAGGTATTGCCCAGGAGTCAGTACATTCAGTAATTCAGTGATTCTGACACAAGGTAACAAGGTTCCTAGGGAGCCAATCGTGCCCTTCATTTTATTTGAAATGCACAAATGATGAGGACAGAATGAGCATTACTGGTAAATCAAAGAAAAGGCCACAAGCCAGGGTGCTTTAGTTTTTTCTCAAATGAAAATGATTTCCAGCCAGGCGCTGGTGGCTCATGCCTGTAAATCCTAGCTTCTCAGGAGGCTGAGATCTGAGGATCATGGTTCAAAGCCAGCCCAGGGAAGGAAAATCTGTGAGACTCTTATCTCCAATAAATCACTCAGAAAACAGGAAGTCGTGCTGTGGCTCAATAAGAGTACTAGCCTTAAGCTGAAGAGCTGAGGGACAGTGCCCAGGTACAGAGTTCAGTCCCCAAGACCAACCAAAAAAATAAAAAAGAAAGAAAAAAAAGAGAAAATTATCTCTAGAATCAAGGCAAAAAATTCAATCTGGGGATTAGAATTTGGGATCTTGAGTCTGAAACTAAGAATGAGGAAAAACAATTTTATAGTGACGTTTAGAGAAATATAAATTTGGTGGTGTGTACTGGAAATTGGAAGCCAAATTTGATAGGACAGAATGAGATGCTAAAAAGATACTTAACAAGAGAAAACAGTGTCAGAAGATATTCAGAAACAAATGTGCAATTTCATTTAATATACCTAAGGATCAGCAGTTAAAATTTAATTTGTTATCAAATATCCAGAATAAACATTTAATAAAAACAACAAGGTCAACAAAAATAAAATGATTCCCAATAGGCTTTGGCAGCACATTTCTCAGATACTTCTTGCATGATTCTTGACACTGTATAGGAGCTTAGCAGCAGTTTGTATCACCTGAAAAAATTGGTAAAAAGAAATGTTATTATTTAAGCTCAAATGATCATCATAAACAAAAATGCATATTTTTTTAAAGATAGCTGAAGCAATGCTTGACGTTCTGCAACATAATTTATTTGTATTTCTATATTCATTATTTCTACCGGTTTTGGAAATATATATAGATTTAGTCAAAAAAGATGTCTTTCTCCCAGGACCACAAATTAATAAATTATAGAACAAACATTTAGGTTAAAATATACATTGTGTGTGTATGCATATATGTGACAGCTCTATACGTGTATTAATTTCTTACCTTCCTTTAATGGGGTTTTAACAAAATTCTCTTTATATTCATGATGAAAAGCCTTTGATGGATCAAAGCGTTTGATACCCAGAACTTTATTCAATTCTTCTTTAAGCTTTTGTTCACTTTGTTTCCTTTTAGCAAGCTGAGACTGGAGTTTTGACACCTCCTATGTGAGAAAAACAGAAAATACACAACTATTAAAGATCACAGTGGAGAGATGTATTACCCATGTTGCAGGCTAAGTTGTTCAGCATCATAGCTAATGGCAAAGTAACTATTCCAAACATACTTTCCAAATCAAATAACAAAATGACTTGAAGGACTGGAAGTGTGGCTTAGTTGTAGAGTGTTTGCCTAGCATGCATGAAGCACTGGGTTCGATTCCTCAGTATCACATAAACACAAAAAGGTGGAAGTGGCACTGTGGCTCAAGTGGTAGAGTGCTGGCCTTGAGCAAACGAATCTCAGGGACAGTGCCCAGGCCCTGAGTTCAAGGCCCAGGACTGGGGGAAAAAAAAATTTGGAACAGGTATGATAGATAAATTTGTCAGTTACAAAGCTGTTTTTTCAATAAAAGCTCAACCTAAAACTACTGAAAGACAAGCAAAATGGCAGTTATTCAAGCAGAAGTACATTATCTTTTTTTTTTTTGCTGGTCCTATAGCTTGAATTCAGGGCCTGAGCCAATTTGTGCTCAAGACTAGTGCTTTACCACTTGAGCCACAGTGCCTCTTCTGGCTTTTTGTAAGTAGTTTATTGAAGATAAGAGTCTCATGGACTTTCCTGCCAGGCTGGCTTCAAACTGAGATCCTCAGATTTCAAGCCTCCTGATTGGTGTGAGCCACTGGAGTCCTCAAAGTTAGATTTTAAGGGAGTACCGATCATAAAGCAATAGTGCACCAAAACAGAAACAGGACAGGTAGCCTAACCAAGCCGCCTACTATTGGAAATCAACTTTTGTCTTGACAGCATAAATGCCTTGTGCTACTAAACATCAGAAAGGCAAAACAGTTAAGACCTGACTGTGAAAATGGCACTGGGGGAAACATGAAGAAACATCTATTACAGATCTAGCAGAGAACTCAGGGTGAGGAAAAATAGAATTCCATGGTTGACAAAGAACCCTGGCTACTTGAGAGTAAACCTTAAAGAGTAGCCACTTAGTGGTTGAACTATGGAACTTGAGGTATGGATATGATTGGGAGAGATGGGAAAACAATGTAAGGGGTGATACTGATCAAGATGCATTATACTGCCAGGTGCCGGTGGCTCACTCCTGTAATCCTAGCTACAAAGGAGACTGAGATCTGAGGATCATGGTTCAAAGCCAGCTTGGGAAGGAAAGTCCATGAGTCGCTCATCTCCAATAAACTACCAGAAAACTAGAAGTGGTGCTGTGGCTCAAGTGTTAGATCACTAGGCTTGGGCTGAAGAGCTGAGAAACAGTGCCCAGGTCCAAAAGTTCAAGCCCCATAAGTGACAAAAAACAAAACAAAACAAGAACAAAAAAAGCATTATACTCAATCTGACTTTTAAAACTGAAATTACTTTGTACCTCTACTTCAAAAAAAATTTTTTTTAAAGAAGCAACTTAGGGGCCTTCAACTTTCAAAACCCACACTCAGCTAATCCTCTATGAAGGCTCTGTGAGTTATAAGCCAAAAGCTTTAGTCACAGATGTGTGGTTGTGAAAAGGTGAGGTCAGAAATTGCAAAATATCCGTTCAGAAACAGGTTCCTGTACTTTTTTTGCCTGAGCTGGCCTTATAATCTCCTCTATGTCCAACACTGTTTGAATTTTTTGGTAACTTTTTTTTCTGGGATGGTTTTGAACCTCTATCTATCCCAGAGCTGGAATCAGAGGCATGTGCCATAACACCCAGCCTCTGAGTTTGTCTTGAGCAGCTTTGTCTCTATCATAAATTCTTTTTTGGATTAAAATGACCATCAAGGATGACTGTGGGAATATCTGGGCAAGATGACACACCAGGAGGCTGACGAGATCAAGAGTTCAAGGCCAAGCTGGCCTACATAGTAAAATCATATCTGAAACAGACACCGAGAAAACACACACACACACACACACACTGCTCCCTTCTTCTCCACTCCAAGCTGACTAAGGCAGACACTCCAGGGCAAAGGCTATAGAAGCATTCTTCCTCTTTCCTCAACTTCCACAAGGTACTTTTTCCAAGGAGTAGGGCATCACAGTTGGTGTTGCCAGCAGCAACCAGTTGCTGAGGTTCTGCCCTAGAAATTGTAGTTGAGGTGGAGAAAGAAGCGATTTTGATCAGCCTTAAATGTGTTAAAAATGCTGTTCTGCTTCATTAGGTAATGGTGTCACCCTAGGAGAGGCAAATAAGCCCTTTATTCATATCCTTAATGAAAATAATGCTGTTTTACAAACCGACTTAAGATGGCTATTTTCATCTTTCAATTTCACAACATGCTTGATTTTTTGCTTTAGATTCTGATGACCCAACAGTTCCGCATAGGAATCTCTTATTTTATTCAGCTGTTCCTGAGTTGCACCATGTTCATTCAATAGTGCCTGCTTCTCTGCTTCAAATGCATCCAGTTGTTGCTAAAAAAAAAAAAAAAGTTGAAATTATGTTAACTCTTATTAGCTTCTTTTAAATCATGAAAATAAAGAAACCAATAAGCAAATCAAGAGTATTCTTACATAAAAGGCTCTAAGATACTTCTAGAAAACTCTTAATTTTTTTTTTTTTTTTGGTCAGTCATGGGGCTTTAACTCTGGGCCTGGGCACTGTCCCTCAGCTCTTGAGCTCAAGGCTAGCGCTCTACCACTTGAGCCACAGCGCTACTTCTGGTTTTCTGAGTGGTTTATTGGAGATAAGAGTCTTCTGTACTTTCCTGCCCAGGCTTGCTTTGAACCGTGATTCCTAGATCTCAGCCTCCTTTAGTAGCTAGGATTACAGGCATGAGCCACCCAAGCCCAGCTGAAACTCTTAATTTTTTTATTTTAAAGGTCATTGAGAAGAAAAAAGGCCAAAGTTGCAATACATACTTCACATAGAACTCAGCACTCAGAAGGCTAAGGCAGGAGGATTGCAGGCTTGAGGCCTGAGCTGGCTTACATAGAGAGACACTGCCTCAAAAATTCCCATTTAAAACCAAAGCAAAAACAAAACAACTTAGAGGAAAGGAAATAGCCAGCCACCTCCCTCTATCTGTATCAACTATATCATCACTCTATAATTCACATGTATTTCTACTCTAAAAGTCCAAATTAACATTTATACTATTTTTTCTTTTAAAAAGATCAGTGCATTAATTTGTAAAACACAAATACTATGAAAAATACATTTTACAAAGCGACATAAATTATCAATGTACATATCAGGAGAGCCTTCTGGCCTATTACCTTCAAACTATTTTTTTAAAATATGTTAATTTAGGTTATATTAAAAATTTATGTGTATCTGTCAATTATTTCTTAATAAAGCTGGAGAAAAGTTATAATAAAATTTATGAACTTTTAGTAGGAAATTGGAACAATAAATGCATATATTAAAGTGACCCTTAAGCAAAACCAATCACTATTATAACTGTCTCAGAGGAAAAAAAGTGAATTCCTAAAATAAATACAAACAAGTTTACTTCTATGTGACAAACCTGGAAAGGTTTGGTTTTCTCATATAGTTCCTGATAAAGGAGACGCCATTTATTCACTTCCTCTGTTAATTCCGCCACTTTATTTTCTTTCTCAGATTTCCTGCATGGTAAAATTAAATTAAAAACTATTATTTAGACTCCAGGCTCCAGTGGTTCACACCTGTAATCCTAGTTACTCAGGAGGCTGAGATCTGACGATCACAGTATCACAGTTCAAAGCCAGCCCAGGCAGAAAACCTGCAAGACTCTCACCACCAAAGAGCTAAAAATCAAAACTGGTAAGGCTTTTGAGGCTACAATTCAAGTGGTTTAGCACTAGCCTTAAACACAAAAGCTCAGGGGCAGTGCCCAGGCCCCAAGTTCAAGCTCTAGGACTGGCATATACTCACAAAAAAATACATGGCACTCTAAATCTGGTTTACCTTGTTTCTTCATCTTCTAGTTGCTTCTTAACATTTTTCTCTTCTTGTTTGAGTTGGTTCTGCAAATCAGTAATCTTTTTAAGTGAACTATCTGTGATTTCCTTAATTTCTGCTTCTTTTAGTGCAGATTCCTTCTGGAGATCTGCAAGCATCCTGGAATTGGAGAGAAAAAGAATCTACTAGACATTTTATAGACATTTCATTAATTTCTTTTAAAAAATCCTAAAGGAACTTAAGAAGTCTATCCTTTTAATCTTTTTCCCCCTCCATGTGCATGTTTAGTTTTATAAACATACCATATATCAGGAATCCAGCATTTCAAGCACAACTGGCACCAATTTTAAAACCTCCTTCAGCCGATTAGGTTTTTTGGGGGAAGGACATGTTAAAATGGATCCCATTATATTGTTGTAAATGTATATAATGAACTTTTGATCATATCCTTTCTCTTATTACTTTTTGTTCCACTTTCCTACTGGTCCTCTTTCTTTAGGGAAGAATCCTTGCCCAAGGCTGCGGGGATGGAAATGTTACTTGTTCTACCTACCTTGCATATTCTCGATTGGTGCTTTCTGTTGTCACTATCTGATGTTGAACATCCTCTGCATGCTTTTCAGCTTTGGCTACTTTTTCCTGGAGAGATGCATTCTCCAGCTTAAGAGCTTCCATCTCACTTGCTTTTGCTGCTTTATAGCTTATTAAAAGGAAAAAGTAGCATTTTAAATGTGCATCATTCATGCATATACCTAGTTTCTATTTTAGGTACTTTCCAGTAAAACAAACACAACCATCCAATCATGCACTTATACAGGTAAGAACTCAACGTTCAGAATTAAGTACTAATGAGTCTCTTACAAGACATTTATTGTTCAATGAAAACAAAATCATGTGGCTACGATGTAAAGGAAGTATACATACAGAGATGAAATTAACTATCAAACATAAAAATTACTTCACAACACAATCTCTGAATCTACTGTCAGAGTTTATGGTCCCTCATAAAAAACAGGTAAATAAATATATAACTACAAACACTTTTGAAGTATGTGTTAGGAAGGGAAAGTACAAAAGGTTTTAAGCTGATAGAATAGGGGATCCTGCACTCTCGATAGTAAGTTAAGAGGTAGACAGTACATAGTCCTCTACAAGGTGAGAAAAAGGCTCATGAATGATAGGCTGGAGAAGGGGTTAGAGGTGAACAATGATCACCATATCAGAGCATAATGAGATACTTGAGGAATATGAGGCCCTAATAAAGGTCTCCAAGTAAGTATGTGGATTACTCCAGAGATGATTATACAAAGAAGTATAGGAAGAAAAACTAGAAAATTAATAATTATTTATTAGCCAGGTGAGAGAAAGGAGGGTTTAGATTGATATGCTGACAATAGAAAGATGTAAGACTCTTTTATAGACATTATAGAAAATTGTGACATACATAGCCTGGATGCAAAGGCTTAAAGAGAGAAAATAATAAAGAATGAGGCTTAGATTTATGGAATGAGAAGCGGGGAAGATGAAAATGTCACCTACTACAATGAAAACACAACAATAAAAAGGAGAGAGTAGAAGCAGAACCAAATGGAAAGACCAAGAACTACATTGTTCAGATCAGCACTAGGTGACAGTGAGATATCAATTTGAAGATGTAAGAGAGATAGAAATGGAATGGAAAAGATCTGCTTTGAAGAAGCACATTTTAAAGGCATTAGAGTATTTATAGTGAGTGAAATTACAGAATCAATAAAAATCAATAAAACTAGTGAGAATTCCTTAAAAGGATTGAGATTAATAATACATATATATGTACATATTTCATATATATATAGGCATCTCCCTATATTTTATATATAACATTGTTGACATATAATATTATAATACATGAGCATACATATATTATAATACATATCATAATACATGCAATATATAGGCATTTGTGAGTATCTTGAGGTTCTTAGAACAGGAAGAAGTTCTTCAATAAGATACATTAAATAAAGTTATACATCACTAGCAAGAGTATAGATTCATATCAACTTTGGAAAGTGATAGTACTAAATTCTAAAGTTGGATAGTAGCAGAGAAAAATTTATACATATGTGTAATAGAGAAAACAATCTATGCTATTAGTTTCATAAAAATGAGAAATAATCCCAAAGTGACAGTGGATAAATTGTTCATATAAGCAAAGAGTCACAGCTTAACCATGAGCAAATTTTAGCTCAATAAACAAATGTAGTATGATTCTAGAAAATAATGCATAATGAAAAGGCAAATCCCAGGACATTAATGCTATAACAATGCATTTTGCTGGCACTGAGACAAAGGAAAATTAGATAATGCCTTTCTGTATGAATATATGTTATCAAATTGTAATACATAAGGTAAAAATCAGTGATAAATTAAGGCCTCAAGAAAGTCTTATCTGATCTGGGAAGGCAGAAACAGAATACACAAATATACAAAACTGTTGAAAATCCTTTGGCTAACTGTCTTGTATAGTCTCTTATGTGTTGATTTTATCTTTTTATAATTCATGTAAAAAATTGGACATTCTTTTATTAATGAGAAAAGGAATCTTCTCCCAAAATAAAAGGTAAATAAATAGCTAAGTACCTGTGGCTTACACCTGCAACTCTAGCTATCTCAGGAAGCTAAGATCTAATGATGGCAGTTCAAAAACCAGCCCAAGCAAGAAAGTCTCAGATTCTTATCTCCAATTAACCAGCAGAAAACCAGAAGTGGTGCTGTGGCTCTAGCCTTGAGCACATAAGCTCAGGGCAGCATGGAGGCCTGGAGTTCAAGTGAAAAAGAACAACTGTAAATGGAAACATTACTATTAATATAGCAGATAGAAACGTTACTATTAATATTTCAAGTAAAAAATGTACAATGTATTTCCCTAACTTTTACAATCAAACTTTCATTGTGTGTGTCAGTACTAGGGCTTGAACTCAGGGCCTCACTCTCTTGCTTTTCTGTCCACGGCTGATGCTTATTGAGCTACACCTCCACTTCTGGCTTATTGCTGGCAAATTGGAGGTCTCTCAGACTTTTGACCTCAGCTGGCTTCAAAATGTGATCCTCAAGTCTCAGCATCCTGAATATAGTTAGGATTTCAGGTGTAAGCCGCAAGCATATTTTTTTTAAAAGAGGGAAAAAATATATAGAAGTGAATACAGTGTGCAGACAGTACCGTGTGCAAAGCTACCAAACAACTGTGAGGAAGAATAGAATTTTGGCTTAAGGTGCCAGATTGAATGGTATGGGTGTTTTTGGTGAGATTGAAGGGAGTAAGTGAGGTTGGATTCAAACTTGCTATCACCTCCTTCCTCTGCCTACCAAGTGTTGAGATTACAAGTGTTATGATCACTATGTTTGCCTGGGAAAGGGAAACTTTTATATAAGTAGAATAAGATTAATACCTTTCAAATTGAACATTAACATCTTCAAGGTTTCTCAATGCACTATTATAAGTTCCCTGCAAAATCAAGGTAGCCTGTAAATGAGCAGTATTATTGTTCTCCAGTTCAGCTTCTTTCCTAAGAAAATAGAAAAATGAGAAGATAAAATATAGGCATTTAGAGGAACAGCGCTTTTAATCCCTCCATCAAATCATTACTCTTAAAGAGAATGCATTGAAATGGAATCACGTATCATTGCTCTAGCCTTTGTATCATATCTGGACTCAAATTTATGCCTTCTAACAGCATTTTTTTCTTTTTGTAGATGATGTCTCACTACTTAGTCCAGGCAGGCTTTTATTTTCATGCTCATCCTCCCTCCTCTCCTTATGAGTGCTGGAATCACATGCATGCTTATCACCAGGTTTCTTATAGTATTTTATTATTCTCATTTTTTTTTCCAAAATCAAAAGAAACTTGTAGACCAATCAGGTTTGATAGTTAAAAATGTCTTGTACAGATATAATTAGATATACTGAAGAGTGGCAGATTGCTACTAGCAATTTTTCATCCATGGCTATCCATTATTCCATGTTTACCAAACCATGAGCTAGGATGAGGCTTCAAAGGATCACCTCCTTAATCCTCACAACGATCTCCTGAGGTGTCCTTAGCTCATAATCATGTCCTGGTCAGAATGGAATGGGCTCACCCTTTATTTCTGGAACAAGTTGTTTGTGTTGTTTCTTTAATATATTAATTTATTGACTGGTTTCATCTCATCTTTACTGCTTATATTTTATTTTTTTCTTTGGTCCAAGATGGAACTTGAATTGTAACTTGCTTTCTGCTTACTGGCAGGCAGTCTACTACCTGAGCTACACCTCTAACTCCTTTATTTTACTTAGTTATTAAATTTATCATTCCATATCATATACATTTATACTGGTAGTTTAAAACTTACTGGGTAGAATTAAAGAGACTCTAAAACAATTTTATAGCAGCAGGAAAGAGTAAAGAATACAAGGATTACCAGTTACAAAGCACCTGGATTTAATGAAGTTTAAACTTCTGTATGTAGTACAGAAAATATACAGTATGGAAAGTTATACAGAAAATATGAAGTACAGTGAAAGATATTTTAATGGTTCTTTGAAAACAGTTACAGAATTATGAAGACTTATCCTATATAACATTGTTATCTAGGGTTGAAACAACTTATTCTTTTGCATTTTGAGAATCTTAAGAAACAAACTAGAGAATGCTTTCACATCTAAAGTCATGTATAAGTTTGAGATATTGTGAATACAAACTGTGCCAGCTGATCTTTTAGGACTCTTAGCTCTCTTTTTGCAGATCTGGTGTCCACTTCTAACTGGTTGATCAGTATTTCAGTCTGGAAGTCCTTTTGCTGTGCTTCCTCCAGCTCATCCAATGTTGATTTTAGTTCTTCTTTAAAGTTTTCCCTTTCTTTGATAATTTCTTCTTGACAATTAGATAGGTTCTGCTGAAGACTAGAAGATAATTCCTGTATTCAAACAGGCAACACAGAAAACAATATGAAATTACTTTGAAATTTTTCCAAAGACACAAGTACTGTGCAATCTAAATCCAAAAGTTTCACAGAAATATTACAAAGCATATATACTAACTATATTCATTTTACATATGCTGGTCTATATCTTAACATTCTGACGTGATTTTCAAGTTTTTGAAAAAAAAAAAAAAACACTCCCAAATAAGCTTTTGTAAAATAGAAACTACATCTATGTATGTTTTATAATCAATTCTTTTTTTTTTGGGGGGGGTCTGGTCTGGGCCTGGGCGCTGTCCCTCAGCTCTTCAGCTCAAGGCTAGCACTCTACCACTTGAGCCACAGCGCCACTTCCGGCTTTTTTCTTTTTGCTTTTGTGGTGCTGAGGAATCGAACCCAGGGCCTCTGGCATGCAAGGCAAGCGCTCTACCACTGAGCCACCTTCCCAGCCTATAATCGATTCTTATGTATATTTTAATATACTTTTCTCATATACTAGTATACTATGGTTCTAATGTCAGATAAAAAATAGTTCTATGAGCCAGACACTCCTGGCTCACACCTGTAATCTTAGCTATTCAGGAGGATGAGATCTGAGGATCACGATTCAAAGCCAGACCAGACAGGAAAGTCTGTGAGACTCTTTTCTCAAATTAATCACAGAAAAAGCTGGAAGTGGCCCTGTGGCTCAAGTAGTAGAGTGTTATCCTTGAGTAACAGGAGCACACAGACAGCACCCAGGTCCAGAGTTCAAGCCCCAGGACCAACCAGAAAGTAAAAAAACAAAACAAAAAAAGAAATAAGTAAATTTTTCTTTATGTACCTGCATTTTATGTTATTTTTCCTCTGTATTTATTCAACTGTAGCCAGACACCTGTAAGCCTAACTACTGAGAAGGGTGAGATTTGAGGATCACAATTCAAGTAAGTCCGTGAGACTCTTATCTCCAATTAACCACCAGAAACCAGGAAGTGGCACTGTGGCTCAGTGGTAGGAAAACGCTCAAAGGCCAGGTCCTGAGTTCAAGCTGAAAATATCTATATAGCCTGTCTAACACAAAAATATCCTAGTAAAAAGTTTTTATTTCCTATTTTGTCATATACACTATTTTTCTTTTGTATATATCTACTAACCTTATAATGACATATTGTAAAGATCTTTACCTATAGTAGTCAGTGTATTTATGATTACTGACTCAGGCTAAGAGTCTAAAATTAGAATTATTAAGAATATATACAAAGACTAACATATAGGGAAATTTATGACATATTAAGAACATTTTTTTTCAACATTGGAGACAACCTACCTTCTCTTGTTGGAGAAGTGACTCAATTTTCAAATTTTCTTGTTGTAATTTTTCATACTTTTGTTTCTTAAGAATAAGCTTCGTTTTTAAGTCTTGTATCTCAGCATTTAGATTTTCATCCCTTTCTCTATTCTTGTTGATGAGGTCATCTATATAGGAAAACATTAGGGACATTGTTAACTAAAAAATAACATTACTTTTTTCTTTTGGTGCTGGGTACTGAGGCTTGAACTCAGCTAACCTGTCCCTTGGCTTTTCTGCTCCTAGGCTACTGCACCACCACATGAGATACAGCTCTACTTCTCACAGTCTCACAGACTTTCCTATGCTGACTTAAAACCTGGATCCTCAGATTTTAGTATCATGAGTAGCTAGAATTACAAATGTGAGCGAGCCACTGACACCCCGTTCAATAACATTATCAGAGTCCTACACGTTTCCATATACCCTTTTAGTATGTTATGTAAATCAAGTATTTCCGGAGGTGGGGGGAAGACTCCTCATATTTGAAATTCGTATCATTACAGTAATAGTACACATTATATACTATTTTTTAAGCCAGGAACATAATATATAGAACTAAGAAGAAAACATTATGTAAGTTAAACACTTGCAAATAAAGAACAAGCTATTTTATTTTTTACATAATTATTAAAAAAGCTATTTTATCAAAGCAGTACTTTTCTTAAATATGGTATATAACATTTCTCAAAAAATAAAACTAAGTAAAAAACTATCAAAGTATAAACACCAAAATACCTTTTTCTTTTTCAAGTAGCTGACATTTAGCATTGAGTTCTTCTACTTGTTTAGCTAATACAACTTTTTCCTCCATAGATTCCTTGAGATTTAAAACTTCATGGTTCTTCTCATTCAAGTCTTGTTTCAACTGGGCAACATCTACCTTGTATTTTTCCACCTGATCTGATGCATAACTGCATTAAAACACATGGTTTTGAAGACTATATCCCTTTAAGACAGGGAAAATCTCAACAAATTAAAATGACACATTCATCGGTGTTCAGAAAAATAAGGCACAATTATTATTGTAATAACAGCTATTATTCATATTACCTAATTTCTTCAATGTATTCTAAGAGTTTTTCGATTTCAGGTTTTTCATCAATTTTTTCTTTCTCTATTGAAACACTAAAAAGTAAAATGAAAAGGGTGATGTTAACACATACTGATTTTGTTCAATATACCCATGTAACACTATCTATCAATTAGCCTAATTTAAATATAACATTATACATGTGCACTGAAACAAAATAGCACCCCTATAAATATGTGCAACTTTGTTTTCATGGATCACTTTAATAAGGAAAAAAAATACATTTATACTTAATTTCTCTTTCCTTTTAGTCACTTACAGTTTCCCCTCAAGTTGTGCTATTTTCCCTTTAGACTCTTCCAGATTCTTTTCAGTCATCTGTAGCTTCACTTCCATGCCTTCTTGTTTAGCCATCATACTCTACATAAGAGAGAGATGTTTGTTTTAGGAAATGAAAAATTGCTTACATCTCTAATGTAGACAGTTAACTTACCCAAGGTAGCACTTACCTTCATTTTTGCTTCTCTTTTGTTTCTAAGTTTCATCAACTCCAGGCTGAGAAGTCTCATATTCTTCTGGTTACCATCATCAGTAAACTAAGCACAGTAGACATAAAACCTTAGAAATGTTTTCTGCTAAGTCATATATAATGACTTTAATTATTATATCACTGTAGCTATACTTGCCTGCAATGTACTTTACTGATAGAGAAAATAGTTTTCAACCATAATTGCTACCTGTAAATGCTAGTATTATTTTTGTTTTTTCTTCCTCTTAGTAGGACTTTCTAGTTTATTTTTGAAGTACCTTAAGCATTTATTTTATACTTTAAGTATACTTAAGTATTTACCTTTATATGTCCACATCAAGGGTCTCTGAGAAATTTATCAAATATGCTTAACAAAATTAATCTTAAATTGCATCGTATTCTTGAAATATGCAGTCTGTAGAGGCCCATCCTAGGTCTCCTAACACATAATCTCCCTTGGGTAGGACCAAGAAATCTACTCTCTTCTCTGATTCTTGTGCACTTTTACTCCCTTTCTGAGGAGGAAGAGAGAGGAGAGATGAGAGAGGAGAAGGGAAGGTGAAAAGAAAAGGAAAAAAGGAGAGAAGAGAAGGGAAATGGGGGAGAGGGAGAAAGAGGGAAGAAGAAAGGGGAGGGGAGAGATCAATCTGTTAAGTAACTTTAAGATACAAATTCTGTGATTTTTATTAATGGTCATATTTGGAGGGAAGGTGAGAAGATTTCAAAACATTATTAACAAAATGTAATTTATTTAAAACCTCTTATGTGCCAGATTCACTAATAAAAAGACACAATCCTATTTGAAAAAGACAAGCTTATTACTCAATTTTAGTTATTGTGAGGTTCAAGTACCTTAGATTTTAGTAGCTCATTTGCTCTAGTTAGTTCCATAAGCTGTTTTTCCAGTGAAGCATTATTTGCAGACAGAGTTGTTTTTTCCCTGACTGCAGCAGTTAGTTTTGCTTCCATTTTCTCCAACGCAGATTCCATATCCTGGATCTGCTTGCCCAGAGTACCACGTTCATGTGCAAGAACACGAATCTTAAGAAAAGAAGTTGATAATAAATAATTCACTAATATAGTGCCAATAAAAGTAGATGCTACCGGTAACAACAGCAGTAAGGTCTCTAGAGAGGACATACATTTTGACATTATACTCAGATACCTTTTTTTGGTGCCAGTCCTGGGCACTGTCCTTGGAACTATTTTCCTTAAAGCTAGAACTCTACCACTCACGTATGCCACAGCTCCTCTTCCAACTTTTTGTTAATTAACTGGAGATAAGAATCTCATGAATCCTAGCTACTCAGGAGGCTACCCAGGCAGGAAAGTTTGTAACACTCTTATCTCCAATTAACCACCAGAAAACTGGAAGTGGTGCTATGGCTCAAGTGGTAGAGTACACATTTGCTTTAAGCTGAAGAGCTCAGGGACAGCACCCAGTCCCACAACTGGCCGGGGGAGGGGGGGTGTGGAAATCTCATGAACTTTCTTGCCCAGGCTGACTTTGAACCACAATCCCCAGATGTCAACCTCCTGAGTAGCTAGGATTACAGGTATGAGCTACCAGTGCCCAACCACAGTTACTATTTTACTTGCTTTGTGAATAATCACTTTTAATGTATTTTTTTACTTTTGTGTGTGTGTGTTGGGCAGTATTGGGGATCAAACTCAGGTCCTTGAGGTCTAGCTTAGACTGAATGCTCAGCTACAATGGTGGCTCAGCTCTACTACTTGAGCCATATTTCTTTCTACCCCAAAGAACACAAGGATTATACTTGCCATAAACTTCTAAGTACAATGCAGCTGTTTATTTACTTCTAAGACATGAAAGTTCTAGTTTTCATTTATTCAAATTACACAAATTTGAATTTTACTTTGAAATGCTAATTCCTTTCATAGAGGCAGAGCTGAGGTTCTAAGCAGACTGCAGTATTGGTCCTATTAATATCAGCAACAAAAAAATAAATATCTGTAAACAAAAAAGTGTGCAAGCCATAGTGGGTATGTGGCTCCAATGGCCTGCTCTTCTTGTAATGAGGCCCTTAGTTCTAACCCCAGGTCTGATGGGTGGTGGGGTGAGTTTGGGGCAAAGTTTGCCATCCTAAAATTCTATATCCAGTGAAGTAACTGATGCAAATAATCAGTTCTAATCCTGGCACCGCCACTGGTTCCTAGCTATGCCACTGAGACTCAGTTATTACATGGTGACTATCACTGAATATATCTGCTTTGGTCTGGATCCTCAGTAAAATAATAGCCGATTATCATTTAAAGTAAAGCACATCAGGGCAACCAGAACAGAGGCATGCAATTATCTATGTTCTCAGTCCTAAATTAGCATTTGACAGTAACCAAATGCTTAATTTAGAATAAAGAATGTAATTACCAGAACAGTGAACAACAGGAACCTGTAGACTGGTAGAAAAGTAAGTTACATTAAGCAGCTTAGCATCATTAAGGAGGTAAAATGGATTCTTTACGACAGCATTGTTCTACAGAAAATTCTGCTTTAAGAGAAAGGTACTGTTGAATAGAGCAGCTGTTTACCATTGGTGGCTAACTGAGCAGTTAAAAAGTAATAAGCAAAACGTGAACTGAGTTCTTAATGGTGTTCAACATTATTTAAAAACAGCCATATGGACAGATTCTCACACTAGTAATCCTAGCTACTGAGAAGGCTGAGGTCTGAGGCTAACAGACTGAAGCCAGCCTGGGTAAGAAACTTTTGTCTCCAATTAACCAGAAAAAAAGCTGGAAGTAGAGTTCTGGTTAAATTGGTAGAACCAGCCATGAACAAAAAAACTGAGACAGCACCCAGGCCACGAGTTCGAATCCCAGGAACTGGCACAAAAAACAAATGTAATTGGCAATTATTATTATTGAATTATTATTCAATAAAGCACTAAAAAAAAAAGCATTTCAAGAAAGAATTGCTTACCTCTTTTTCTAAATTCTTCAAATCTTTATCATTCTTTTGAGATTCCTTCTGTTTAAAAGCCAAGGAACAATTATAAATAAACAAGTGCCACAAACATCACAGTCAAACTTGATTTTTAAATTAAAAAAATTGAAGGTTCTAAACAAGTAATTTTCCTTTATTTGATCTTTTGTGTAGTGCCTTACTATGTAGCCAGGCTGGTCTCAAACTCACAATACTGCCTTAGTCTCTTATGTGCTAGGGTTAAAGGCATGGGCTACCACACCTGGATTCATTTCTAGCTCAAACATTTCAAGGGGTTCATGAAATACATTATAGTTAGCTTCTCTTGTAAATGAAAGCGAAGTTTTTTTAAAATCTCAAAATATTTTAGGTTAAAAAGTTTGCAATACATCTGTAGTTTTTCCTAAGAAGCCTGATGAAAATAACAGGTGGAGGTTTATGGATTATGCACGAGCAGTATTTCAAGTACTTAACAGCCACATACAGCTACTCACTTCCACAATGGAACAAATTATTCTATACTGCAAATCCAGAGATTTAAGTAACTGCCAAAAAAGTAAACAGTTCAAGTATAACCTATAGCTTTGGACTCCTAACTCTGAATCTTTGTCACATGCTAATATGCTAATATGTGCAACTCCTTAAGAAAGCAAAGTTGCCTATTTATGAACAAATGAAAATATTAATAGTAGGACACAGCAACGGTCACAAAATTACTAAGAAATCTATCCTCCCACCACTACCTTAACAGTTTCCAATAACTACGTTAGGCATTGGAACATTTCTTCTTTTCCACCAATCCCTAGCCTTCCCCAGAAAACAAAACAAACAGAAAACAAAACAACTCAGACAGTGGTGACTTACAGATCATAGTATAATATGATTTATAAAGATTAAAAAAGTAATAAGAAATTTAAGCTGGGCGCCGGTGGCTCACGCTTGTAATCCAAGCTACTCAGGAGGCTGAGATCTGAGGATCGCAGTTCAAAGCCAGCCCGGGCAGGAAAGTCTGTGAGACTCTTATCTCCAATAAACTGCTAGAAAACTGGAAGTGGCGCTGTGGCTCAAGTGGTAGAACTCTTGCCTTGAGCTGAAGAGCGCAGGGACAGCGCCTAGGCCCAGAGTTCAAGCCCCACGACCGGCCAAAAAAAAAAAAAAGCAGTAAGAAATTTATCTAGATATAAAAATGACTCAGAAGTAGAGACTATTTTGTAATTATGACCTTAGGGCATAAACATAGTGGATTTAGTAATCACTGGGGAGATTAAAAAACTTGCCAGAGTCCTAATGATAACTTAATTGGTAGATTTACTTACAACTTTGATTTATTCACTTAGCTTATTTTTTTTTTGGTCCGGTTGTGGGGCCTGAACTCTGGGCCTGGGCACTGTCCCTCAGCTCTTCAGCTCAAGGCTAGTGCTCTACCACTTGAGCCACAGCGCCACTTCCGGCTTTTTTCTTTTTTTTGCTTATGTGGTGAGCTTATTTTTTGATACAGTTGAGCTATTATATTAAAGTTCCTCACCTTTAATCCCACAGTCTTAGCTCTTTTAGCTGAAGTAGGCAAGGTAGTGTCTGTGTCATCAAGATTTTGTTGAGATTCTTCAGAAAAATGAATTGAAACGATTATGGTTGGGTTTTACATGCTTTAACCATATATGAAACATAAAATTTCCAGATTTCTTACTGCTACTATTAATAAGTCAACATTCTTTTGATTGTACATTTCCAAATTACTTTACATCTCTAACACCTTTCTGATTTTTGTAGTATTATGACAGAAAGGGTTGCTTAATCTTCTTGGTTATGCATGCTATAAAGATGAAAGCAGCTGGGCGCTGGCTCACGCCTGTAATGCTAGCTATTCAGGAGACTGAGATCTCAGAATCACAATTCAAAGCCAGCCTGGGCAGCAAAGTCTGTGAGACTCCTCTCCAATTAACCACCAGAAAAACTGGAAGTGGCCCTACGGCTCAAGTGATAGAGTGCTCGCCTTGAGAGCTCAGGGAAAGCACACAAGCCCAGAGTTCAAGCCCACCACTGAGAAAAAGAAAAAAGAAAAAGAAAGCATTATTCTGTCGTTGAGCCTTCCATAAATCCATCAAACAAAGTAGTCTAAATATAGTTTGGGCTGTTCATCTTTAGAAATGTACCTTTACATATAGTTAGTTACAGCTTTAAAACTTAAAAGTTCATGTTACCATTGTTCTATTTAAAAACTCATTACCTTTTTGTTTTTTAAATCTTTGAGATTTCTGAAAAGATACTGGTCCTTTAGATACTTCAGAGACTGTAACATCATAAGCACCTGGAGATGGAGCACAACCTAAAGAAAATATAAGACATTAATAAGTTATTCAGCATTAGTCATTATTTCTTGTTAAAAACATGTCAAGATAAACCCAAGTATGGTAACATATGCCTGAAATCTCAGCACTTGGGAGGCTTTGAGAAGTATTTTGAGCACAAGCCAGCCTGGGCTACAATTCTTACTTACATGTAACTAACACACACACACACATCTATCTGTCTATACTTACACAAACAGAGCTTGGTAAAAATAAAAAAGTCCCTTTGGAGGGCACATTACTGTAACTCCACCTAGTTGTGAAGCAGAGGCAAGAGAACTTAGCTAGCCCAGCAAAAATTATGAGATTAGGGTAGATTTCTCTGAATACCAAAAAAATATGGTCCTAGAGTCAAGGAAAAAAAGCTTGTGTTAGCTCACTCAGTCATCCTTTATAAGCAAGTGATGAACATTGCCATTTGTATATTATCTGACTGAAATTACGGATGGAATGACCACTAACTAATGTACATTATAATGCATAAATTAAGGACCTAAAGGATGGCTATTCAATACAGCTACACACCACTTAGTATTCTCTTGGTAAAGGAAAACTATAGTTTAGTACCTACTAATACTGACCCTTTGCTGCTCTGGATGCTGGAAGAACAAGATTTAGATTTTAGTGTAGTGACGGAGTAGCATCTATCAAGTGATATCTACTATACTTAAGTCATCTACTTGTGTGGATGGATAATAGAAGCCTGGGTTTATATTCTATGTCTTTGGTTTTTAGCATATTTCAGTCCCATTTTTTTTTTTCTTTTCTCAATAGAGCACTTACTCTACCTCTGGAACTACAGCCACAGTTCAAAAAAGTTAATCCTTTTCTTTTTTTGATGCCAGTCCTGGGGCTTGTACACAGGTGCAGTTGCAGTACTTAAACTATTTTTGCTCAAGGCTAGTGGTCTATCATGTGAGCCACAGTCCCACTTTCTGGCTTTTTGCTGGTTGGCAAAGAGTCTCATGAACTTTCCTTATGGTCTGGCTTTGAACTGCAATAATGAAATCTCAGTCTCCTGAGTAGCTAGGATTACAGATGTGCGCAACTCATACCAGGTGATAAAAGTTAAATTTTTAACTGATGCATACAACATATACATACTTATGGAGCGTTTTTCCAGAAATGTATACATTATGTCATGTTTAAATCAGAATTAACACATCTCCCTTCTAAAACATTTACTATTTCTCAGTTGTGACAACATTCAACATCCTTTTTCTAGAGCAAACCTAAAATGCGTAACTCAAACACTAAGTTCAAGGGTTTTTCATCAGTAAATTAGTGAAATGAATATTAGGAGTGTTTAGGGATTGTTAGATTTTTGAAAAGGCAATTTAGCTGGGGCCTCGTGGCTCACACCCAACTCACATCCATAATCACGGGAAGGCAGATACCAAGACAATTATTTCATTGCTTTAAAATTATATTTGGATATAACAGGGCCTGGTGGCTCAAGCTTGTAATATTAGCTATTCAGGAGGCTGAGCTGTGAGGATCCCGGCTGGAGGTTAGTTTGAGCAGAAAACCCCGGGTCTCATCTCCAATTAAACACCCCCCCAAAAAAGCCGCAAGTGGAGCTGTGGCTCAAGTCAAGTGGGAGAGTGCCCGCCCGCCGGGCATTTCTCATTTATTTTCCTTATTGCGTGCAGGTCCTATGGCTTGAACTCAGGGCCTGGGGGCTGCCCCGATCTGATTCTTCACTCCAGGTTGGGCTGGTTCGCTACTGCTTGAGCCACACCTCCACTTCCGGGCTTTTGAGGTTCATTGGAGCTCAGGGTCTCGGGGGACCTTCCTGCCTGGGCTGGCTTCGAACCGGGGTCCTCCGATCTCGGCCTCCTGGGTTAGCTTAGGATGACAGACGTCAGGGCCGGCCTTGAGTATGCTCAGGGGCGGTGGCCAGGCCCTGAGTGAAAGTCCCACGCACAGGCGTCCGTGTTGCGCGTGCGCACACACAAGCTCCACTACGGGGTGGGGGGTGGGGGGTGGGGGAAGGTTGGGAGGCGTGGCTCACGACCGGGGCCTGAGTTCAAATCCCGCCCCCACCCACGACCACCGGGCCGCGGGCCGGGACGTGACAGGCGCCCAGCGAGCCGTGCCGTCCAGGGCCGTTTTCCCCAGCACACCCCCCCTCCCCGGGAGCTCGGGCCCCGGCCCGCGCCCGCCCGGCGCC
>NW_012267328.1:4736480-4787482 GCF_000151885.1 Dipodomys ordii
TTTTTTTTTTTTAGAGGATAGAAAAATGGTCCGCATTGTTCTTACAAAGACAAAGAGAGACGCAGCCAACTGTTGGACTTCCCTTCTAGAATCTGAATATGCCGCTGATCCTTGGGTACAAGACCAAATGCAGAGAAAGCTCACATTAGAGAGGTTCCAAAAAGAAGTAAGTCAGATGAATGCATGAGTGTGTGTAGTTAAGTAATTGAAAGAATTGTAGTTAAGTAATTGAAGACTCATAGAGAGTAATTTTTACTAAAGTTGAAGTATGAGGATTATCAAAAGTGATGAAAACTCTTGGGACTGAAATTATAGCTATTCACAATTGTAGCTACTCAGTAGACTGAAATCTGAGGATCACAATTTGAAGCCAGCTGGGGCAAAAAAAAGAGAAAAATCAGACTTATTTCCTCTTAGCAAAAAGCTGGAACTGAAGGCATGGCTCAAATGGCAGCCATGATTGAAAAAGCTGATTAGAGGTACGAGGTCCTGTCTTTTTAAGTTCCACTTGCTGGCACATACACAAAAAATTATTGGGAGAGGGCTGGGAAGTTGGCTCAGTGGTAGAGCGCTTGCCTTAAATCCCTGAGGCCTTGGGTTCAATTCCTCAGCACCACATAAGCAAAAAGAAAAAAGCCAGAAGTGGTAGAGCGCTAGCCTTGAGCTGAAGAGCTGAGAGACAGCGCCCAGGCCCAGAGTTCAGGCCCCACCACCGGGCCCAAAAAAAAAAAAAATTATTGGGAGAAATATTTCAAGTGTAAAAAAAAAAAAAGAAATATTTCAAGTGTAGTTGGAAAAATGCATGGTGGTTTTTTAACTTTTAAAAAAAATTCTGCAAAGAATATTTTAGAGTAAGTTGTAACTTTATACCTCCAACTCATGAGTAGTAAACTGTAAAAATTGAATCAACACAGACATATTTTTTTTAAATGCAAGGTCCCTTCACTCGCATTTCTCCATTGTAGGCCTCTGTTTCATTTTCTTCTCATTTATTGGTCTGTGTTTATTGCTTTTCATGTTTCTCCTTTGTAGTATATCTTGGTCTCTACTACTACATACCTACAGCATGTGCAAATCGGAAAACTTAAGTCTTTAGTTTGAACGTATCATAATTACTTACTGATCAATTCCTCTTTAATATGATTCAAATTCTCCATTTTCTTTTTTTTTGGGGGGGGGTCCGGTTGTGGGACCTGAACACTGGGCCTGGGCACTGTCAGCTCAAGGCTAGCATGCTACCACTTGAGCCACAGCGCCACTTCTGGCTTTTTTTTCCCCCCTGCTTATGTGGTGCTGAGGAATGGAACCCAGGGCCTCATGCATGCAAGGCAAGCGCTCTACCACTGAGCCACCTTCCCAGCCCTCCATTTTCTATTTTTTAAAGTTTGTGCATTCATCTCTGTGAAACTACTCACTTGTTCCAAGCTGGTATCTTTAAGATAACATTTAATCAAAGGACTCTAGTTTTAGTGGACAATTTATGGTGATTACCCAAATGTTTATGTTTAGTCAAGATTTTGACTTGGGTTTTGGACGTGCATATGCAATTATCTATTCACCTCTTCACTTGGCTAACACATGAGATGCAGTTCGGGTGTCCTAGTCAAATACCCTAATTTCTCCCCTCAATTTGGTCTTTAGCTTTCTTCTCTCAGATGATAGAAACTAGTTGCTGAGATTTAAAAAAGTTGAGACCTATCATTTGACTCCTATCTCTTTCTCACACCTTGACCAATTACTAGTAACTCTTCATTGGCATTACTTACAGTTACATGCAGAATGTCACTGCTTCTCAGCAGCAGTGTTAACAGCCCCTGTGGTGTGGCTCACTTCACACATTACTTGTGTTGTCTGGCATTCCTTCAGTCCTCTCAAAATAGTAGTTAGAGAAAGCCTTTAAAAATACAGGTCAGCTGGAGGCCAGTGGCTCAACTCTGTAATCTTAGCTACTCAGGAGGATGAATGAGATCTGCAGGAATGTGGTTTGGAGCAGAACATTCTTTGAAACTCCATCTCCAAAATAACCAGCCCAAAGCAGAACTGGAGGCATGGCTCATGAACTATTCCAGCCATGTAAGCAAGTGTGATTCCCTGACCGCAAACCTTGGTTCTGGTAAAAAAAAAAAAAAAAAAAATCCACAAGTCAGATGGATCACTTTTCAGAAGTCTGCAAGGTACTCCCTTAGTGGAGTAAACTGGTCAGTGATTTCATTATTGTCCTGACCCTCCTGTTGATGCTTGGACATTGTAGCCTATTCCTTTGTCATCTTTGACAGGAATGCTGGCCTCCAGTTTGTCAACTTCTTCACTGTTTTTAACTCCATCAATGAATGAAGCAAATTTTGATGGTCCCATTTTCTTTTTTTTCCTTATACTGTGCTTTTTTATTTTTGTATATTTTGATGGTTTTCAGCACACTAGATCAGTGATTACAATTCCTATGGGCCAGATTGAGCTCATTGCCTTTGTGTGTATGAATTGAGGTGCGTGCCTGTGTGTGTGTGTGTGTGTACACCAGTACTGAGGCTTGAACTCCAGGACTCACAGTCTCACTCAGCTTATGGCTAGTGCCCTACCACTTGAGTCACACCTCCACTCCATCTTTTTGTTGATTAATTGGAGATAAAAGTCTTGTGAATTTATCTGCTTAGGCTGGCTTTGAACTATGATTCTCAGCTGTTAGCCTCCTGAGTAGCTAGGATTATGAGGGCAAGCCCCTGGCTTCACCATTTTTGTAGTAAAGTTTTGTTTGTATGTTATCCTTTATAGAGAAATTCTGTGTGGTTATTTGTTACAGTCTGTGGGCTGCAGATCCTGAAATATTTCCTACCTGATTTTTTTACAGAAAAGTATGCTAGCTCTGCACAGAATACTTTTATTCCTTTTTTCTTTCCTGATACAGTTCTTCTGAAGTAGACATCTTTACTCTTGAACTACACATGCATTTAATGTTGTCTTCCAAAGAGTAGAACTCATTATGAGCTTGTTAAATGAATAAAATTAACCATTGAAAACACTGAAGGCGGGCTGGGAAGGTGGCTCAGTGGTAGAGTGCTTGCCTTGCATGCCTGAGGCCCTGGGTTTGATTCCTCAGCACCAAAAAGGAAAAAGAAAAAAGCCGGAAGTGGCGCTGTGGCTCAAGTGGTAGAGTGCTAGCCTTGAGCTGAAGAGCTGAGGGACAGCACTCAGGCCCAGAGTTCAGGCCCCACAACTGGACCCAAGAATAAAAAAAAAACAAAAAACACTGAAGGCTGAGATATTTACTGCATAGAATTGCCACGAGGGTTAAATGTATTAATGTATCTATGGCTCTTAGAATCCTGCATGGCACGTAGCAAGCTCTCTCAAATGCTATCAATTAGCTGTGGTGGCACATGCCTATAATACCCCTACTCAAGAGGCTGAGGCAGGAGGTTGACATGTTCAAGACCAGCCTCAGCACCTTGGGATAGGACTGTCTCAGAAAGGAATGAATGGACCTGGCTCATGGCTCAAGTGCTGAGTATTTACCTAGCAAGCACAAGGCCCTAGTTCAAACCCCAGTTTCACAAAACAATACAACAAAAGGAGTGGTGAATGGATCGATGCCAGGGTTGTCACCCAGCGTGGCAGGCTGCCGCAGCACCGTAGGGAGGAAGTTGCACCGAGTGCGTTCACGCGGATCACCAGTGACGGAGTTGCCACCGGACTGTCTCCAGCGTATTACACATACCAATGTCCTAAATACTGAAAAGTGCCTGTAGTTTTGAATTTTACTTTGGTGGTGGCGATAGTAAGGTTTGGTGTCTTTTCATGTACCTTTTGGACACTTAGATCTCCTTTCCTGTCAATTGCTCATTCAACTTACCTTTTTCCTTACATGTTTTATTACTTATTTTTTTTCATATTGTTTAGAATCCTGGCTTTGACTTCAGTGGAGCTGAAATCTCAGGAAACTACACAAAAGGTGGACCAGATTTCTCAAACCTTGAGAAATAACTGCAGTTCTTTAGAAAAGAAAAGCTTTTGGTTACATTGTGTGGATCATAGCAGGTATAGCCAATGTTAATATAAGCAGTGTATTATGTGGTGGAAGAAAAAATAGGATACCTACAATTAACAAATTGCAAAGCTATTTAAATATGGTTCTAAAAATTGCATTAAGATATGATTTACATAGAAAACATGTACCATAGGAAATATTCAGTGGATATATGGTGACTTTTTTTGGACTTGTTTTTGCTCAGCATGAAGTTTTATATTCTGCCTTTTACTAATTTCATATTTAATTGTATTTTTACTACAAAAAATACCAATCATATGAAATGAAGGGTGCCTTCAGGGAACATTGAAGTTTTTCTTAAGTGTGATGCAAGAATAATGTTCAATAAATTTTCTAAGCAGGCATTGTGTGCCCCTTTGTCTTTGTATCCTACTTCACAAACACAAGTTCTGAAAAAGTTGTAAGAAATTCAAAACAGCAATGGTATTTTGGGCAAGTTGATGTCAAGATTAATCTTCTAGTGTATAAATCTGGTGAAGTTTAATACGTGCATTGGCATATGAGAACTTTGACAATTATCCTACCTTTCAGTCACCCTAGAAACACCAGAATGCTTTCTTAGTAGTTGCTTCTTCCTGCACCCTGAATTTAAACTTTGGGAACTACTGATCTAGACTATCTGTACTTTGGGAACTACTGATCTAGACTATCTGTCGTTTTGTGTTTGCAAGATTATTGTTATTCTATAGAACCATTGGAAAATTGTTTATTCACATACCCCACATTTACCCAAAGAATGCACATTGTATTCAATCCATCACTGTAGATAATTTTGAACTCAAGCCCTCAGCTTTTTATTTATTTTTATTGTCAGTTGTGGGGTCTGAACTCTGGGCATGGGCACTTGTCCCTCAGCTCTTCGGATCAAAGCTAGTGCTCTACCTCTTGAGCCACAGCTCCACTTCTGGCTGTTTCTGCTTATGTGGTGTTAAGGAATAGAACCCAGGGCCTCATGCGTGCGAGGCAAGCGCTCTACCACTGAGCCACCTTCCCAGCGCCCTCAGCTTTTTTGTTCCTAGCTGTGCTCCTCTACCGTTTGAGCTGTTCCTCCTGCCCAGCCTGCTGCCCGTTGACTGGAGATGAGCGGAGGGTTTCTCTGCACGGTTTGATTGAATCAAACAGTGATCTTCAGATTTCAGTTCCCTAAGATAGGATTTAAGGTATGAGCCACAGTTGGGGAACCCAGCCAGTATTCACCCAGTGTGCACATTGTGTGCAGCCATCAGCACAGTCAGTGTTTTCCTCACTTCAAATAGCACTCTTGGATGTGTATCTTCCTTCCCACCACCACATTTTCTGTTGCATAGATTTGTGGCCGTTTCATACACATGGCATCATATACTCTGTGGTCGTTGGTTACGGGGTTCTCTCACTTAACATGCTCCAGAGGTTCTCCATGCCCTTGCATGGGTAACTACTTCATTTTTGTGTCCGAGTAATCCCCCACTGTATGAGGGCATCACATTTTGTCAGTCTGCTTGTAACTTGATGGATGTCTGGAGTATGTTTCCTGAATACTGCTATAAACATTTGTGTACAGTTTCATATGGGTACGTGTTTTTCTTACCTAGGACCAGGGTTGGTCTATGATGTGTTTAAACATTTGAGGAATGTAGCTATTTGGGAGGCAGAAACCAAGGCCAGCCCAAGCAGAGAAGTTAGTGAGATCCCATTTCCGCCCATGGCTGGGTGTTGTGTTTACAGGAAACAATGGGTGTGCCCCGTGATATACACCCATCATTCCTACTGACACAAGCACCAGGAGGAGGGCAGTAGCCCACGCTGGCTCAGGCAGTGAGTGAGGACATACCTCCAAAGTAACCTATGCAAAAAGAAGCTGGAGGTACAGCCCAAGTGGTAGAGTGCTTCTCTAGCAAGTTCAAACCCCAGCACCACCAGAAGTTAAAAAGCTACTGTTCCATGCATCTTTGTGTAGAATTTAAACATATGAACCCAGCTTCTTTCTTATATTACCACACTGCGACAATGAATCTGGAAAGGAGAAAAAAAAAAAACTAGCCACCAAAGATTGCATTTCAATAGTTTTATTGAAAGGTACCAAACAACGGTTGGACAGGTTGCATCTGCCAACTCAAAGTTAACACTGATGTTTTCAAAATGTTGAAATGTATCAGCCCTTTGGGGAAACCAAAAGGTCACCCATAAAGTATGGTCTACAAAAGTTAAGGATAAACATACACCGTGGGTCTTTGGTTTGTTTCTTCAGCGCTGGTCAGAATTGCTAATGGCCAGTCAGGAGGGACTGTGGCTACTTGTACTGTCCATACACTTCCTATGTCTCCTTAGATCCACTGCTGAGCGGAGCAACCCTCGCTACTACTACCTCTGCCATCTCGTCATTATGCGGGTGCTGACCATGCATAAGACACAGAGGTGTTTGTGAAAGTGGTTAAAAACAAAATTCTGCTTTAGAAGCAATTGCAGTTTTATAAAGCCTTTTGTAATAACTGGTGTGGGTTATCTAGCTTATTTACTTACCAGCTATTTAGCTTATTTTGGTGGAGGCAAAACAAGTTATCAGAGTGACAAATTTAGTTTTGAGTTTCTAACAACCGACACTAGTTTCTTTAGTGGAACAGGAATAAGGCAGTAGATTATGAAAATTCACCATGAATGCAAACATCACCTGTTTCTAGGAGACATAGTAAAGATAATAGATCAAACTTGCAAGGTCTTTTATTTGTTTTATATAAAATGCCTGCAAATTCAAATTAATTTCTTATGTAGCAGTAAAATCCTCTTCGAATTAACTGCTACCTGCGTTGTGAGTTCAAGAAGCCATTTACTGCCTAGAGTATATTAACTCTGATGCCTTAAAGTGCATTTGTGAAATGTTGGTTTTCATGTAAACTTCATAATTTAAAATGTTTAAATTAAGAAGTTTACCATTGTCAATACCACTTAAAAACAATAGCTCCAATATAGAAAGTTAGATCAAAGTTAGAAATGAAGATTCACAGTTTACCTTCCTAGGTTTGTTATTAATATTTCACCTTGGTATCTTTAGCTTTGACGTGACTGCTTTACAGATGAATTCAAGTCTTAACACAGTTCAACTAAGCATTAATTAGCCAGTTTGCCCAGATCTGAGGTTTTATAGGGTGGTGTTTCCATGTATCATAGCTTAACATCCATTACAACATGGAATCCATACTTAGGGTCTGGAGAAAGATTCCAGAGGGCTTTGTTTTCTTGCTTCAGTAACAGAAATTTAAGTCAACAAAAATCCCAGTTGCATAGAAGTCTGCCTAAATATCAACTGGCCAACCCTAAATTTTTATTTTATTTTTTATTTTGTTGGTTGGAGGGCTTGAACTCTGGGCCTGGGTGCTGTCCCCGCGCTCTTCATCTCAAGGCGAGCGCTTTACCTTTTGAGCCACAGCGCCACTTCCGGTTTTCTGGTGGTTATTGGAGATAAGCGTCTCAGAGACTTTTCCTGCCAGGACTGGCTTTGAACCAGGATCCTCAGATCTCAGCTTCCTGAGTAGCTAGGATGACAGGCATGAGACACGCGCCCAGCTAAGCCTACCTTTTTTTATGCATATAATTACTATAAGGTTGACAAACCTTAGCAAGTTCCAGAAACCCAATGTGGAGATCATCTGCCCATAGTCCTGTTTCTTTTTGACACCACCAAGGTTGAAATGCTATGGCTTATGAGCCATGCCACCTGAGTTTATGTACAGGGCAGAGTTTTGGTCCTGATGCTCAACTTGGGCTTCTGTTACTTTGACTGAGTTAGATATTAGATACTTGCAGTCTACCTACATACAGCAAGATAGGCAATGAAAAACACTTACTTCAGTGCTACCTTAAAAATGCAGGCTATTAAGGAGGCCAGTTTCCTATGCTGATGATTGAAATGTTGACCATTATCAAGGGGGAGGTAACAAATTAAATTGATTAAGGGAATTAATTAAAGGAATTAAGGTGTTCTGCTGCATACACAATAAATGCTTTCAAGTATTAGCGGACTAGAGCAGTGAGGTGATTTCCCCCTTTTGCTATTCCAACTCCATTTGGTTTATTTTGAACATCATATTTCAGTTCTCCAATTGTAGAAATAAAATTATACCACTGGAAACTTTCTCTACACAGAGAACCAAATTTGCCCATTTATGAAACAGTTTCGGGGATGGTTGGGAGGTGACTTATTCTGTAGTAACTATGCTTCAACTGTCGTGCGGTCCGCCCGGAAACAATCCACTTCAACTTCTGAACATTTGGTTTGGAACACTTGTTGGATGAATATTCAGTTAAACACTTGGATACGAGCTCTTGCCAGAAGATCAAATCCCGCGCACTTATCTGTACAGAAAGTTTGTTGACATTATAATCACATCACGGTCCTACTGTATTGATGGTAATAAAATGGCCACCATATTATTCATTTGAATCTTTTCCCCTCATCAAAAACATTGAGGCTAGCTACTTCAGTTTCAAACAGGTGACATACCCCTTGGCTTTAGAAGATCACAAAGTGGTTGAGATTCATACCTCCTTAACAGATTTCGGACCAGGACATACCTTGGAATGTTTCTGAAGGCATTCGACACCTTCTGTTAATTCTAGGGCCTTCTGTGCCTGGATCTCCAGAGCCACAATGGACAGGGCCAACACTGAAGGCTGAAAGGGACAAAGTGAAGGTCAGGTACAAAAATAGGTCTATATAAATAGGTCTAACCTAAACGAAATACCCACCTTTGCCTTAGAAAATAGGATCCTGCAGTGACATGCCTTCAGTTGAGCTTCTAGTCTTTCAAAATTAAGGCTATTTCTCCTTTAAAAAAAAGAGAGACCGATTTCAGGTAGCTGTAGATAGTAGTAACATTATTAAAGTATTATTAGTGTGACTCAAAGTATCTAATATTAATGTCTGGCATGAGTCAAGACATTTTTTAAAAAGTATTACTTTTTTATTAAAGGAATTTCCCTTTATCAGAGACATTAAGTTCTTAAAGGAACCAAACAGGAAATTTATGATTAGAATAAAAAAATAGCAGGGATATGCCACAAATACTAGGATTCCTTCTTTTTTGGCCAGTTTCGGGGTTTGAACTCGGTGCCTCTTGCTCTCTCAGCTTGTTCGCTCGTGGCTGGCACTCCACTTGGCCCATACCTCCAATCCAGCTTTTTGCTAGTAATTCTGAAGATAAAAGTCTGGAGGATGTTTCAAATCTGACTGGCTTCACACTTCAACCCTCAGATCCCATGGGCCTGATTAGGATTACAGGAATGAACCACCAGTGTCCAGTGAGCTTGCCTTTTTTGTGGTTGGAAGGATTGTTCAGGGCCTTGATATTGTTAGGCAAGTACCGTACCATCGAGCCATACTCTCAGCCCTTACGTTTTGTTAGCTTGCTTTTCAGCTAGGGTCTCTAACTTTGCAGTCTGGCCTTGAACCTTGAGCCTCCTCTTGCTTGGAATAGAAGTATATGCCAACAGGTCCAGCTTGTTTTTATTGAGATAGGCTTTCCTAACTTTTGTCTGAGTTGGCCTTGAACTGCCATTCTCCTGTTCCTGCCTCCGGAATAGATGGGATTCATAGCTGTCTGCCACCATGCCTAGCTCCTCAAGGTATCTAGGAAGCATCTTACTGATTGCCCGTTGAAGCTTGTGTTAAATACTTACCTGCTGGGTTCTATGAAAACTTAAATGTCCTTTCATCTTAAAAATGAGCCTTTGGGAAACAACTGATTACTATCATTTCACTTCTGCTGGGTACTGAAGGTCAGAAGCTGTTTCACCTACTTTGGTTGGAATTCTGAGGGTAGTGATTTTATGCAATATGCAAACAGTACAGTCCTGATTTCCTTCATTCAAAACGAAGGTCACCTACCTTTCAGGTGGCAAGTTCTCTTGAATGAGGGAAGAATAGAGTTGCAGAAACTGAAAGGCCGTGGTAGCTCGGACTTTCCAACACACCTTCTCCAAGACAATCTTTTCCATTCTCATCAAGTCTGAAACCGTAAATCTATACTGACTTATTCGGATCAAGTCAGTTGCCGAAGGGACATTCCTTTCCTCTTCTATTGACTTTACAGCCAAGTAAAAGCAGCTCAGTCCAACACACCCAAGGTGCTTAGGCTGTACCTAGAACCAAAAATCCACTGTCAGTCCACATTGCTACCTTGTTTTAATAAAACACAAGGGGGTAATCTACTACTTAAACCTATCATGAAATTATGTTTGAGATTATAGCTCAGCAATCAGAGTTCACATGCGCTCCCACCTTCAAATAGTTGTGCAAAGGGATTTCAATTTAGTATTTTGTTTTCTTTTGGTCAGTCATGGGGCTTGAACTCAGGATCTGGGCAGAGTCCCTGAGTTTCTTTGCTCAAGGCTAGTGTATTACCTCTTTGAGCCACAGAACCACTTCCAGTTTTCTGGTGGTTAGGTGGAGATAAGAGGCTCATGGACTTTCCTGCCCAGGCTGGCTTCGAACCACAAACCTCAGATCTCAGCCTCCTAGGTAGCCAGGATTACAGGCATGAGTCACTGGCTCCCAGCTTACAGCCTCATTCTTAACCATTCTGTCTTTAGCAAACTTTTTCTAAAAGTGAATTGTAATCAAGTGGAAATATCCAACCTATCAAGCAAGATTCTGTTTCAAAACATGCAGCTTTCCTACTGAATGATGCAGTTACTTATGTGATATTAGGCTTTTCTACCTCAGAATGCATCTGGTAAACCATACTTCTTGATTAGAGAGGAAGCAAATTAATGCCGTAGTACCCAACCAGTATTTCAGTTACCCTCTGAAAACATACGGAAGGCCAAGGTTATGGATTCCAGCCCTGCATTGGTAATCCCAGCTTGGCTTTGAGCAAAACATTGAGAAATTCTCGGGGTCACGTGGCTTCACACGTACCTTCATTTTAGACAGGAATCTGTCCAGTAAATTGACAGCTAGAGAAAACGTCTCTGTGTCAAAGCCAAAGAACTGGGTCAGGCTCAGAAGGTCTTTCACTTCGAAGTCCCTGAGCCTCGCGGTCATCCTCAGGCCGTTGTCGTGGGCAGACTCGATCAGCCTCAAGCCACAGAGCTTTGGCTGACATCTCGACTCCTGCTCCAGGAGGGTGTTCAGCTGGTGTAGCAGATTCTGGGCGTCAGGTGTTGTCGGTACCTCGATCATCTATAAATGGAACAAATCCCAGAAAGGAGAGAGAGTATCACTTCCCACTCTCCTTGGCGGGTGCCAAGAAATGCTTCCTACTGTGTCTCTCCCTCCAGGGGGTAACTCAATCTGAGACACTCCACTATGAGTCGCCCGGTGTTGTTTTTCCCCTTCTACAAGTTGGCTGCGTCTTAACTGAGGAGGGACCATGCCTTAAACAAAAAGTGCAGGCCTTCAAGAAATACCTTCAAGTATTGCTCGTCCATAACCTCGAATAAGGCATGGTAGGCTAGGGGAAGCGAAGGCGGGGGTTAGCATGCTGGCTAGGAAATGGATTCCTCTTGCTCATGTCACTGTAACCCCAAGGCAGGCCAGCAGCCTCACACTGGGGCGCGGGGGCCATGGTTCCTTGGTTGGGGCCATTACACCTGGCAGACCCGTGCGGGTCAAGGGCTGGGGCGGGGGCTCGGGGGTGGAGCGCCGGCCTCCATGCATGCGGGCCCGGGTTCGAGTCCTCAGCACCACCTACAGGGAACCGGCCGGAAGTGGCGCTGCGGCGGGGGGGGGGGATAGAACCCCGCCCCGGGGCGGCGCCCAGGCCCCGAGTTCGAGTCCCGGTACTGAGGAGCGGGGCGCGGGAGGCCGCGGGGCGCGGGGTCCAGGGCGGGCCCTCCCCGCCCGGCTCACCCACGTCCGGGGCCCGGGCCCGCGGACCCCCGGGACGGCGGCGCGGCTCCGCCCCTCCGGCCGGGCAAGCCCGGGCTTGCGCGCCCCGCGCCCCGGCTCACCGTGACAGCGTCGGCGGCTCCCCGGCGGTCCGCGCCCCCTCCCCGGGCCTGCTCTCGCCTCGCCCCCCGAAACCACACTCCAGAGGCCTACGAGGCGAGGGGCCCCGCGGGCCGGGGTGGGGAGGCCCGGGGAGGGCGAGCCGTCTTGGACGGAGGTCTCCGCTGAGCCTCCGAGACACCCCTGTCTTCCACTGGGTCCGCGGAGAGCCGGAGGGGGGACGCGCCGGGCTCCCGGTTAATATAGTCCAGGGGGCGGGGCTTCGCCTCAGGGAGGCTTTGTCACCGCTGATTGGTGGCCTTCTTCTGATGGCCGGCTCCCGCTGTCCAATGAAGGCTGGGCCGACGAGGTTAAGAGGATCAGCCAATCAGCGCACACTTCCCACTTTCGGGACTCAAATCCCCCTCGGAGGCCACGCCCCCTCCCCAAGCGGCTGTCATTGGACGGCTTCCCGGAGGGCGTCCATTGCCGGAGCGGAGCGCGTGGAGCTCGGTGCCCGGCCGGGCGGGGTCGGCGCGGGGTCCCGCCGCGGTCAGTAGGGGGAGGAGGGAAAAGGGGGGGGGATGCAGGGGGGGGGTTCCAGAAGGGCCTGGGCGAACGGCAGGTTCAAAGCGGGGACTCTCACCGAGAAATGGACGTGCATGCAGGAGTCGGTTTTCTATGGTGTGGGTTGTGAGGTTCCAGAAGCTTCTCTGAATTCAGTTGTGCAGTTCATCAGATGCTGTAGTGCGATGGAGCTGAGCACTTTCCTGGTCTTCTACCATCTTTCCCCCCCTTTCCAGTGGCTTGGGGCAGACTGGGAAGGAGGCCCAGAAGCAGCTGCAGGCGATTCCTCTGCTGCTTCTGAGCTGATCCTGGGGGGGTGGGGGGATCCATCTCTAGCCTGGGGTCCCTGGATTCCACTCTCTCCCAGATTGTCCCAGGGATTTGTGTTCACAGGGAGTCCATGTTCAGTTCTTCCACAGCCCTGGCTCTGTTCCATGGCTCTCCAGTGGTTCTTCAAGCTTTGATAAAGTGAAACTCTGGAAGATGTTTGTTTGTTTGTTTCTGCCAGTCCTGGAGCTTGAACTCAGGGCCTGGGCGCTGTCCTTGAGCTGCTTTTTTGCTCAAGGCTAGCTCTCTACCACTTGAGCCACAGCACCACTTCCTGCCTTTTCAGTTGCTAGGTACTGAGGAATCGAACCCAGGGCTTCATGCATGCTGGGCCAGCACTCTACCACTCAGCCACCTTCCCAGCCCCTGTAGTCGTTTTCTTGACGCCCTGTGGCTGTGAAATAACTTCATCTTATGGACAAAAGAATACTATTTCATCACAGAACTTACACTCAGCATTTCATGGCATGGTGGCACTGGTTGTATCTCATTAAACTCTGAGACTTCATTGTTATTAACTTCTAGTCATTTCACAGTACCCTTTGGACTAGCTTGAGAAATTCAGCTCTAGCTTATTTATTCTCTACTGTCTAGTACATAAACCCCTTAGCAATAAACAATAGACTTTCTCAATGCCTGTTATGAAAGCTTCTCATAGCTGGGGAAGCAAAGAAATCGCTTGGGATAGGATGTGCTATTGAAAACCTAACTTGGATTAGCACTTTACTATTTAAGCCACAGATCCACTTCGGGCTTTTTCTTTGGTGATTAGGTGAAGAAAAGAGACTCACAGACTTTCCTGCTCCGGCTGGCTTCAAACTTGGAGCCTCAGATCTCAGCTTACGAAGTAGCTAGAATTACAGGTGTGAGCCACTGGTACCCAACTTACATTTTCATTTTAACTCTATAATTAATTACAGTGGCAGTGGTAGAGCTTGAACTCTGGGCATCACACTTGCTAGGCAGGTGCAATACCAAGAGAAGCCCTCCCACCCTTCATGGTTTTTGTTGTTGTTTTTGTTGTTGTTTTGTGCCCCTATTGGGGCTTGAACTCAGGGCCTGTCCCTGGGCCTTTTTATTCCAGACTAGTGCTCTACTACGTGAGCCATAGCTCTACATCTGGCTTTTTTCTTCATGTTTTTAAAACAGGGAATTCATCAGGACATCCTGTGGAGATGGAACTAGACTCTCTGGAAGAGAGTCTCAATTCTTCTACCTTCCGTCACCCTGAAGCTCACAGGGAACATTCTGCCTTGTCTGTCTCACACAAGGCTCAAATTTTTTTGTTTTATCATCTGTGGTTAGTTTAGCCTCTGTGGCAAGGTCTCCCATTCCCCATCCTGCAGACCCTGGCAAGCATCTCCTATTATTCTGAGAATCTAGTGTTCATCATGGGGATTGTAATAGACTGAGTAAAGAATGTAAAGGTTGTAGCAGCTAGAGCTTTATCTGATTAATCATTTCTCCCCCCCCCCACATTTGTATATTTGTATATTACATTCCAGGACCGAATATGATAGTATATAAGACTCAGGACATTTTTCTAATCAGCTTTTTTTAAATTACACTCTTATCCTTGATCTATTTCACTAACAAAAAGATGTTTAATGCAAGCTTATCTCTGACTTATTTCCCACTTTCAATAGAAGATATTATCACAGCAAAAGAAAATTACTTTGAACCCTCTTTTCCATGGAAGGGTAATCACATCATGGGCTATAAACTTTTCTGTAACTTTTCTTATCCACATGCCAGGCATGGGGCTGTGTTCCAAGGACCAACACTCAGATTGGGGGGAAGAGAGGTGGGGCAGAAATGAAGAGATCAAGGCACAGGCCTGGTGATCTTTTATGAACAAATGGCCATCCAGTAGCTGTCTTTTCTACACTGACAAGGCAGTCAGACTTAACCCAGTTCAAGGGAAGTGGGCACTGGAGGCCTGGCAAGCCAGTCAAACTCAAAGCCCTGAGTCCACATCCCAGTAACCAAACCAAAACAAATGAATAAATAAATGAGCCAGGGAAGAGAAATGGCCTCTACCTCTTGGTAAGATTACGAGGAAAATCTGAGACCCAGAACGAATGCTGCGGCTAATTTTGGAAAACACAATCTGCCACAGATCTCAATGCTAATATGTGAATTAAAATCAAACAAACAAAAAAAGGTAACGTTAGTGTTTGGTATAGACTGGGGGAGTGGGTTGCATGATTGAACGGATCACATCGATGAAGATGCACTTTACACGTACATTGACATAGTAAATGGAAAGCCCTTCGTACAACAACATCGAGATAACAAAAAATAAATCTTAAAGATAAAAAAAAAATCCTAGCTACTCAGAAGGTGGGAGAGATCTGAGGATCACGGTTTGAAGCCAGTCAGGGTCCGGAAAGTCCATGAGACTCTTTTCTCCAATAAACTACTTAGAAAAAAGCTGGAAGTGGCACTATGGCTCCAGCGGAGAGCTAGCCTTGAACACAGACAGGCTCAGGTCCTGAGTTCAAGCCCTAGGATCAGCAAAAATAATTATATATATATATGTGTGTGTGTGTATAGATTTTAAAGATAATATTAGGGTTTTAGGAAATGAATGTCCAAGTGGGTATTTCCGGTGTAAAAGCATAACCCGTGGGAGAGAGAATTCATACAGCTCCTTTAATAACCTTTGAGTGGTGGGTAGGCAGATGCATATTCTAGTTGGTAAACACACATGCATTGTGTTTGTCCTCTTCTGTGAGTGAATTTGCTCTGAAAGGGAACAATAAACTTTCCTGAGGATTAAGTGAACTGTTCCCCATGCAGGGCTTGGCAAAGTAGAATGTATTTCTGCAAACTCACTAATCCCCAGATTGGAAGGCAGTGTTCAAATAAATTCCTTTATCATCGCTGCTTTATCGTGTACAGAAACGAGGCCGTTCACCCGGATTTTGGTGTCATCAGTGTGGGCTCTCTTTGCAAACTCAGAAACAACCTAACGAGAAAGTTAGGAAGTTTTAGACAGTTTGAAAGATGAATGCTGAAAAAAAAATACAAAGAAAAACCAATAAAGGAAGGGCCTTTGAAGGTCACTTAGAATTCTGTGGAGGACAGAGGTTTTGTTGCATTTGAGTGCCAAGAATCATGACAGAGTATTTGAACTGAAGGCCGAGTGAGTGGCATTTATATTATATTATATATATATTATATATATATATATTGCTTGTCATTTTGCACTCAGAAAGTTCTAGAAATGGATACCTTTTCTATTCTCATATGGAGTCTAGTTTTAGTATTCTAATCAAAGGCTGAAGTTTGCCAGGTGCTGGTAGCTCACGCCTGTAATCCTAGCTACTCAAGAGGCTGAGATGTGAGGAACGTGGTTCGAAGCCAGCCTGGCCAGGAAAGTCTATGAGACTCTTATCTCTAATGACCAGCCAGAAAACTGGAAGTGATGCTGTGACTCAAAGTGGTAGAGCGTTTGCCTTGAGCCAAAGAGATCTGGGATAATGTCCAGAGCTCAAGCCTTAGGTCATGCCCCAGGACAGACCCCATGACCGAGAGAGGCAGGAGGTGGGGAGGGAGAGAGAGAGAGATCTGAAACTCACTGGACAAGAGCATTAAGTAAATGAATATTTGGTTGTAAGAATTAGTCATGACATTAGTTTGAGAAGAAAGGTATCACTGCTTCATGTCCCCCCCCCCACACCCCTTAAGCTTCCTGTCCTGATCTCCTGTTTCCTTCCAGGAGTTGTAGGTTAAAGGGAAGGAAGTCCTTCTACTTATCAGTTAACTAGAATATTTGACTATTCTTTATCATTCTTGGGGGCAGGGAGCTGCTGTTTGTGTATAGCCCAGGTGCAGGGTGATAAGCGTAAGGACCATTAATTACTCAAGATCACAGGATCCCAGTTACCGCCTCAGTTACAATTATGGACTTTAGTCTCCTCTCAAAGATTCTTCCACCACCTACAAGGTCAGTATCCTTAAAAAGCAGAAACACGAATGGATTACAAAATGAAATCACACATCCAGTAGAAGGATAAATGACAAGATTTTCTGATGACTGCAAAAGGAATAATTTGAATATCAAAGGGTAAGGCAAAGCCCGTGGGGAAATCACTGGATTCTAGAATACATTATAAATGGTCTGAAGCTCAATACGGAGGAAAGACTGACGAGGAACCTCACAGTTTTATTAGCGGAATGATGCCAGAAAAACCAATCCTTAACTCAATGTCTGTCTGTCGTATGAATCAGTGCAGAGCTGTGACCACAAACTGATTTTTAAGCACGATAAATGTATTTCATAATCTGTAGTTTCCCTTGTTGGCATGATTGCACCTATAAAATCAGTTGTTTTGCCATTATTTAGTACGAAATAATATCCCCCCTCTTACGCAGATCTGATGTTCCTTGTATGAGTTATCCTGAAATACTGGGGGCATTCTAAAGGGACACGCTCCATCTTGAAGGTTTGGTTTGGTTAGGTTTTTGGCCCAGTGACAAAGTGCCTTGGAGGAAGTAGGCAGTGAGGGGCAGAAAAGGGGTCAGAATAAGAGCCTTCAAAGGCCACCCCAACTCCTGCCTTTCCCTGTACCAGACTCCTCCTCCTAGGATCCCGGTGGGGTACGAATTCATCAATAGATTGATCCTCTTGGAGCTAATCAGGTCTCCACAGTGCCACCCTCTGGCCACAATGCTTCAACACATGGACCACTGAGGCCATTGTATAACCAACCGGTAACAGCATGGTCCTTTAAATAATTTAGAAGATGACAGGTTTTTCTTCTTAGAATCTAAGCTGTGTTTGGGTCTTTCCTTCTCCATCATCTAATCGGTTACTTTATTTTTCATCTGACAGATTTTATTAGTTTTTATTTAGTTTTTTATTATCCTAAAGTGGTTGTACAGAGGGGTTTCAATTCAACGTGCCAGTGTATGAGCACGATGCAGTTGACCAATGTCAACCCTCCCATGACCCCCATCCCACCCCACACAATCTATTCTAGCACTTATTATTATTATTAATTATTTAGAAAAGCTTCTTACTCTGGCTCCTAAATAAAATTTAGTGTTCATTTGGCCACTAGATGGCAGAATCGGGGCGTTTTCTAAGCATTCCTGCTTAGAATTCTGCATTTAGGGAGAAAAACTAAACAACACACACAATTTAAAAAACAAAACTCAAAACTATTATGGCTTGAAAAGGATGTCAGCTCATTCCTTTTCTACCCTGTGCATCGTTATGACATCCTGTTGTTTTTATTTCAGAATTATCCATTAATTATGATACTCAAAGTTTTTGTTCACGGAGAGGCAGCAAGCCAAAGTTTTAATTAAACTCATGGGGCACTGCCTCAAGGCGGCGAAGGGTAATGGCTGAGGCCAGGGATTTCACATAAGGTGTTTCAATTAATTCTCCAGCATCCACCCCTTATCTCACATGGAGAAAACCCAGGGAGGTTTAGCAACATGCTCGGAGCTAGGACCAATGCAGCCACAAGTCAGGGTACAGGAGAGGTGGAGGGATTTTTTTCCCCCCTTTTTCCTTCCTTGATCCATTATTTCTTAATCATGTTCTCAGCCTAGCTAACCCTTTTATTTCCATTCTGCATTGTTTTCAAAAGTTAGAGAAAACAAAACCCAAGTCAATCAATATGTGCTTTGAAAACAAAAAGCTGTAGCCTTCTTAAGGTATAATAATTTGTTTGTTTGTTTGTTTGTTTATTTTTGGCCAGTCCTAGGGCTTGAATTCAGGGCCTGGGCAACTGTCCCTGAGCTGCTTTTACTCAAGACTAGCGCTCTAGTACTTGAGCCACAGTACCACTTCTGGCTTTTTCTGAGTAGGTTTTTTTGGAGAAAAGAATCTCATGGACTTTTCCTGTCCAGGCTGGCTTCGAACCACGATCCTGAGATCTCAGCCTCCTGAATAGCAAGGATGACTGGCGTGAGTCACAGGCACCCAGCTCGAGGTGTAATTTTCAAGATACGGTTGGTGATACAGCGGTCCCCTAGGTACCTAGCTCACTAATTGGAAAGGTTTCATCTATATTCGCCACTGGTTGAATTGTTTAGGATAATGGATGGTAAGAAATAATACCGCTTGGCTCTCGAGAGTTCAGGCTCTTACTGGCCCAGTCCAAAGCATTTGTCTAGTAAAACAAAATCCATCATCTTCCAGCATTCTTCCTGTGCTAACAAAACTCTCGGTTCCATTAGACTATCAGAGAAAGAGGAAGCCGATAAAGGTGTAAGCTTTTAGAGGCAGACTAGCATTGCCTAGAATTTGGGTTGCACCTTGTACTGCTTTTCCGATGGGAGACGGTGTAGTTATCTTAAGCCTTCCAGGCCTCCGTCCAGCCATCTCTGGAACAGCAATAATAATATTCATCTCATAGCGTTGGTATAGAAATCAAATGAGGTATATCAAGTGCCTGGCACAGGGCTGGCATATTTTAATGCTCCATAAATATTAATCTTCATCATTGTTATTCAGCTGGTGGACCATCAGATTGCTGCAAACTCTGATGAAGTCACTCTGGATAGGGAAAAGTTAAGAGCATTGATTTCTTTTCCCCCAAGGTTGCAATTTTCCAGACTTTAATATTCATGCACTCAATTGGAGATGAGTCCCAGAAAAATTAGCTGAAGAGGAAAATTACCTAATCATCAATGTGCTTTTCAAAGTTTGATTCCAAGTGCAGCAAATGCTAATACTGAAGTGTTAGGAAAAAATAAAAGACTATGGGTGGGTCATGCCCTGGATGACTTAATCTTCTCATCAACACTAACTTACACATTCTTAAAAAGCATCCTAGCTGGGGCTGGGAAGGTGGCTCAGTGGTAGAGTGCTTGCCTTACATGCCTGAGGCCCTGGGTTCGATTCCTCAGCACCACATAAGCAAAAAGAAAAAAGCCGGAAGTGGTGCTGTGGCTCAAGTGGTAGAGCACTAGAGCCAAAAAAAAAAGCATCCTAGCTACTCAGGAGTCTGAGATCTGAGGATCATGGTTCGAAGCCAGTCTAGGCAGGAAACTGTGAGACTCTTATCAAAACATCTCCAAAAAAAAAAAAGCCAGAAGTGGTGTTGTGGCTTAAGCGGTAGAGCCTTTGTCCTGAGCAAAAGCAGCTCAGGACAGTGCCCAGGCCCAGAGTTCAAGCCCTAAGCTTGGTTAAAAAAAAAGAAAGCTCTTTCAGTGTGTGTGTGTGTGTGTGTGTGTGTGTGTGTGTGTGTGTGTGTGTGTGTCTGTCTGTCTGTCTGTCTGTTTATCTGTCTGTCTGTCTTTTATGCAAGTTGTTTCTCTGAAAGCAGTCAGATCTAAGTTTAACTGTTCCAAAGAGTTTTTAGTACATTAGAAGTTTTCAAAATAGTTGGACACAGAGGTTCAGGGTAATATAATTTCACCTAACCACATCTGTTGCCAAAGAGAAGATACGCACATATATGGTTTAGGTAGAACTGATCTTTCTGGGCCAGACATACATTGTTTTTTTGAGGATGGCAAAGACTTTTCTCCTCTTGTCTTTCTCTGAAAGGGGTCAGGAGCCTGCTCTTCCCATCAGCCAACAAATGTCATTTATGTATTGGATTTTAGAGCACATTTTCAGGGTAATCCACAGCAATTTCCCCATAAATCACAAGAGGGTCATTTATTTTAATTTAGTGCATATTTTGGGGATAATCCACCAGCGGAGAATGGTTATCTATGGAACATGATCAGTCTTAAGTCCGTTAATCACATTAGGCCGACTGATTTGTTGGTGCTAATGGTGGAGAGATTAAGGCTTCAGAGCTTTTAAAAGGGCCATGTTTCAGATCTGAGAAAGAATATTAAAAAAAATTGGTTTGAAATTGCCAGAAAAACTTTAAAAATTTAATGTAATAAATGTTAAATTGTACATTCACAAAATGAAGCATTTTGTCAATGTTATTGAATTCTTAAATAAGTCCTAAGTTTCAGTTTGAAAACTTAAGATGAATTTAGAATTTTTAAATATTTGGGATGATTGCTTATATTAATCAATTAATTACCTAGAACCAAATAACTTAACAAACATTATGTAAAATATTAAAGAAGTTTTACAGTAAAAAAAAAGTAGTAATTTACGTGCTGATACGGTGCTGTAGATTGAACCCAGCATCTTGTGAATACATATAGTGAAGTGCCAAAAGCATTGTTACGTTTTTCTTCCCATGAATAAAGAGATTTTACTTCATGATTTTAAAAGGAGTATTTCTTGAGACATCTAAAATATGTACACTGCTAATGTTTCTTGAAATGAAGCAATTTACTTCCTAATTTTAAAAGGAGCATTTCTTGAGATATCTAAAAATATATACACTGCTAATATTTCTCAAAATAATTGAGGCAAAATTCGACAGACTTTCATAGAGGACTCAAGATTTTACAGATGACACACAATCCCATGTGAAAATTCAACACACTCCTTTTGGTAACTGAAATCTCCGGGAAAAGAAATACATGTATATGTATATATATGTATATATATATACATATATGAATATGAATACTTATATATAATTGAAGATTCAGACAAAAGAAGTGCTGTTAATCCAAGATCAGGACTCAAACTCTCAGATGCGCTCATTGGCTGGAACTCTGTGGCCAGGCCATGCCGCCAACACCCCAGGGAAAAGTTATTTTTTAATGAGGGATTCAAGTGCATCTTCAGGAAAGGATGCCCATTAGGTATCGGAGTGAGTCTGGTACTGTGGCAAGTCTCTGGGTAAGCTGTTATTTTAAGCTCCATAGCTCTTTCTCTGAGCACTGTGGTAGTGGTTAAGAACAATGATGGCCTGAAAGACCCAAAGTAGAGGCAGTAGACTCTCTTGATGTCTCTCCCATCCTTAAGTCAACAGAAAATAAGCAAGGCACTTGCTTTTCAGTCAATATTGTCAGCTGGGTACTGTCCTGCTGTAATAGCCTGTCAGCTCTGATTCTCTTATCCAGGACGATTAGTAGGAGGTGGGGGAAATACCACTTTAATCATTGTCTTGAGAATCGACCTGTTCTTTTTCAGTAAGGGACTGAAGGGTAAGCATTGCTAGTCTTGACTAGCAATGTGGCTCAATTAAAAAAGGAAAACCCACAAAAGCACCCACAACAGCCAGTCTTGACTGTAGGGGCCTTGGCTTTCCCATGGGATCAAGCCCAAGTCTCAGGTTTGAAAGCGATGACTTCAGAGGCCACCACGGCATTTAAGTTTGTACCCCAAGATGTATTTGCCAAGCTGGTGATTTTACTTATTTATTTATTTTTGTGCCAGTCTTGGGGCTTGAACTCAGGGCCTGGGCACTATTCCTGAGCTCTTTTGGCGCTCTACCACTTGAACCCCAGGTCCACTTCTGGTTTTCTGGTGGTTCATTGGAGATAAGAGTCTCACAGACTTTCCTGCCATGGCTGGCTTTGAACCATAACCCTCAGATCTCAGCCTCCTGAGTAGCTAGGTTTATAGGTGTGAGCAACAGCATCCAGCTGGTTAATTTTTTTAAACAATAAAGAACCAAGTTCACGGACTCTACTTACTAATTCTAAAGTCAGACAAGTAGCAATCTGCTCACATAGGCCAGATACTAGATCCAATGGATATGTCGAGCCTCTGTGTGGCAGCCCTGCACTCGGTTTTTTCTAGGGAAGCTGATAGTCCAGTGCTGAGTGTGCAGCAGGGGCCAGTTTGGGCCGCTTTCTCCTCCTGGGGTTTGGGTAGAGTCTACTCCAGGTTACCTGGTGAGGATGGCCGCAATCCCAGTGGTAACTGGTGGTTACAGACCTGATCTGGAAGACTTGTGAGATAGGGACTCCTCACCCAAGCAGGGATATGCAGAAGAGCACTTGAGGATGGGCCCAGGAGGAAGGAGTAGCAGATAACAAATCAGGTCGGTCCTGGTATCTGTAGCTTTGGGGAATGGCACAGGAAGAATGATTAGGAATTTAAAAAACAAAGCCAAACAGAAGAACTCAACATGTATGAGATTCTCCGTTAATTTTTCAGCCAGTACACATCAGCAGGCATTTTACTAGGTAGCTCGAGGAATACAAAGGGAATTAAGACATAATCCTTGGCCTCAAAAGCAGAAAAGGTTACGTCCTTAGTACAGATTAATTCTCTAAATCAATAGATAAATATACTACATACACTATAGCTTTATTGTGCTGATGTTATATGTCTTAAATTAAGTTCACCTAAGCAAAGAAAGAAATTCTTGAAAACTACACCGATGGCTGGATCTTTAAAGACACAGACTTCAGCTCAAACAGTTCCCCTTCAACCGCCCCCCCAAAAAAAATTCTTCACTTTATTATTAATGCTCTAGTTGTCTTAAAAACTTCCAATTACAGCCCGTGAGCCAGTGGCTCACACCTATAATCCTAGCTACTCAGGAGGCTGAGGTCTGAAGATCGTGGTTCAAAGCCAGCCCAGGCAGGAAAGTCTGTGAGACGCTTACCTCCAATAAACCACTAGAAAATCAGAAGTGGCGCTGAGGTTCAAGTGATAGAGCACTTGCCTTGAGCTGAAGAGCTGAGGGACAGCACCCAAGCCCAGAGTTCAAGCTCCACAACCGACAAAAACCAAAACCAAAAAACTTCCAATTACAACCTCACACCTAAAATCCTAGCTTCTCAGGAGGCTGAGATGGCAAAGCATTGTCCCCTAGCTTTTGAACTCAAGGCTGGTGCTTTACTACATGGAGCCAAAGCCCCATTTTTGGCGTGTTGGTGGTTAATTGGAGATCACAATCTCACAGACTTTCCTGTCCGAGCTGGCTTTGAACCGTGATCTCAGACGCCTGAGTTGCTAGGATTGCAGTCATAAACCACCACCAACACCTGTTCGCAGCAGCTCATTCTAATGTAAATCCCCCCGCCCCTTTCCCTTTGCTTTCTACTTCCAAAGACCAGTTGATGGAAAAGTTAACAATTCTGTAGTTAACCTATCAAACAGGCTTTTCTGCTTCCTGCAAACTGAGTCTCAGCCCTGTGTGGGAGCAAGGAAAATTGACAAAGAGGCGCTTTCCTCCCTCTGCATCAAGCCAATCTGTCACAATTACTTGAGAACAGGACTCTGGTACTTGGAGTCTTCAATGATGCACAGTCTCAGAAATACTGATTACAGCAAATCAGGGCTCATTAATACACAGCCCATTTCTGCTTTGAGACACTTGAGTTATCTAAATTAAAAATACAAAATTATGGATTGCAAGAGAAGTGGCAGGGACTTTTTTTTTCTTTTTCAACAATTGGAAACTGTCACTGGAAATGAAGTCTTCCTGCCAAATGAAGCGCACGAAAACGATGCCAGGAAGAGAATGCTTTTTCAAATGCTTGTTTTAGATAGAACCCCACCTCCAAATTCTGTTTAAAGATAGACTATAGCAGCTCTACTTCCTGTGATTTTTAAATGTTTTTTTTTTGTGTGTGTGTGAGTCTCGGTTTCAGGGCTATCCATTTTGGGACAGAATCTAACACCATTCACAAGATGTTCTCCGGAGTCAGCAATATCCTCTTAGAAATCCTGAAATAAGGAGATTAATTTTGATGCCTTTTCCTCCTTCCTGAAGTCCTTTCCTTTTTTTTTTTTTCCCCAATTTCTCCTAGGATTTTCTCGGAGATTCTAAGTCTAGATGGTTCCCTTCTACCATTCCAAAATAAATTTGACTCCTACCCAGCTCAGAACCTACCTACCCATGTTTGATAGGCTTCATCATTTTTTCTTTTCTGCTTCATCAAAATTATTCAGTTGGTGCTGCGTTTGCTGAGTACAGTGTGAGGCAATCTGGGAAGTAAATAAAATTGCCTGCGTTCATGTTTCATAATCAGTCAGGTTCTCGTTGGATTTTCACGAGTTAAAAAAATTCCTCATTTTCAGAAGTATGTCAGGCAGTCTACACCATGGGTAAACAGAGACTCGATCACTCACTTGGAAACCTTATAAGATGCAGGATGACACAAAAAGAAGGGGGCTGGGAATACAGCTCAGTGGTAGAGTGCTTGTCTAGCATGCATGAAGCCCAGGGTTCGATTCCTCAGCACCACATGCACAGAAAAAGCTGGAAGTAGCTCTGTGGCTCAAGTGGTAGAGCGCTAGCTTTGAGCAAAAAAGCAGCTCAGGGACAATGCCCAGGCCCTGAGTTCAAGTCTGTGTGTTTTAGAAGAAATAATTTAAACAAACTATACGATTTAGTGGTAGAGAGGGAGGTTGGAAAATGCAAAGCAGGTGTGTGTGTGTGTGTGTGTGTGTGTGTATTTTCCCCCCATTTTTCTCTTTGGAGATCATAGCCAATACTACATTTTGTGGTGCAAAAAATCTGCTCCCCAGGAATCTCATAATGGTTCTTAGTACGGAGCAGCCTTTCGCAATGAAGAAATCACATCTGGGATAGAATCAAGGATCTTCAAGTAGAGCAAACTCAAATGCAATCACTAAGCCTCCCACCCATCCGACTGATGCCTGGGGCTGAGGTAGGATGTCGAGATGGAGCCAGGTTGGAGGGTGAGGGGTTTGGTGTGAATAGAGCGAGTTAGTTCAGCCGAGGCAATGGGAAGGGTGGAATCCGCGAGGATAGCTGAGAGGAAGGATCAGGGCTGAGCTTGGGAGGCAAGGCGTGCCAGCTGGTGGGTTGGGTGAGGCCATATTGGAAGGAGAGAGCATGCTGGGATTGAGACTTCTTGAGGCCTTGGAATATTGTTTCTGTTTTACACATCTGCGCCTCCAAGTCTTTGTCCAAATGCTTCCCGATCTACTTACATATGTAACACCACTTGGTCTTTGCCATTTTGCATGGTAGGCTCTGAGCAAGCCTCAGTGGGCTGGAGTGATGAGCCATCTTTTGTGACAAGATGGTACCACAGGCAAGAGCAAGACCACATAGCTTTCCTCAAACTCCTGTGTGTTGAGTGACAAGACACGGCTAACCCTGTTTGGCTTCTGTTTCCAACGAAGGTTAGAACGACCAAAATCAATCTTAGACCTACCAGGCCGTCTCAGGGTCAATTGATGGCCACCTTCATTGCATTGTGCTTGTCACCTAGTGGAGGAAAAAACACTGAACTTCATTCATCCCTGTGACTCAGGAGGCTGAGATCTGAGGATCAGGGTTCAAAGCCAGCCCAGGCAGGAAAGGGCTATGAGACTCTTATCTCCAGTAAACTACTTGGAAAAAGTCTGAAGTAGCAATGTAGCTCAAGTGGTAGGGAGCTAGCCTTGAGCAAAAGGAACTTTGGGACAGGGCCCAAGCCCTGAGTTCAAGCCCCAAGACCAGCAAAAAGAAAAAAAGAACTTCGTTCTCAGATTGACTAATGAGTAGATCATTAGGAGACAGATATAGTTCAATCTAATGTGTATGGTAATCTAGAAAAGAAGCCAGTTAGAGTCATGGGATGAGATTTACCAGGTTATAATCTAGGTCCATGGCACACACGCACCCTAAATGTGTAACTATGAACCATAATCATGTCACCAAAATGCCATTACCCTCATTAGAAGTCCAGCGGCATGAAAGTACCAACCATTGCTTTGTCACCTTAGCAACTTGAAATGACAGAGCGAGAATGTCTCAGGATCCACCCTGCCCCGTGCTGGAGCCGGACGATAATCCCTTTCTGTATTTGGGAAGCAGCGCTGGATGGACAGCTGGCTGCAGAGTTTTCAGGAAGAGTACATAATCCTTCTTATATAACCCATCGTGTTTGCAAAACCTGCACTGCAGTTTCAGGGAGGGGAAAGAGATGTTTGGAAATAAAATCTGCTGTGCAGGAGTGGAAAATTTATCCCCTTTGCACGATATTTTTCTTGTCTACATTTTTGTTTTGCATTCTCAAGAGGTCTGGAGCCTTGCTCTAGTGTTTGGCTTTGGCTCAGCATGTCAGGAATACAGAAACGGTGAGTCTTGTTTCTAGGACTGCTCCACGCCTTTCAATACCATATCATTTTTTTTTTAACCTCGTCCAGGATTCCGAGTTCTTAAATTGAGTCGATTAGCTTAGATAGAAATGCAGTGAAGAAGTGTGAATGTCCATGGCTTCACATTCTAATTCTGCGAGTCAGTCATTCTGGCAGCCTGTGAGACACCTGCTTTTTAACATCAGAAGACTGTACTCTCCTCTTGCTTCTGATGTACAATACTGTTGGCCTCACCTGTGGTCAGAACTACTGTTAACTCATCGTAATTGGTTCTGCCAGGGTTGCTGAGCTCCACATTTCGGGGGATCCCAATACCCTCTGGACTGGTGGCAATGGTTGGACCAAGTATGGACATGTGACCAAGTTGGCCAATCAGAACCTTTCTTGGGATTTCACAGGCTTCGTAAGGAGGGTTTAATCCACACTTCTCCTCAGCTGTCCTAAGTAAGCTTTGATGGATGACTCAGTCCTAGCTAAGTCAGGGCCCATTCACTTTCTGGCAGGGATTATGCTTCAAATAGTTTACAAAATACCAATCCCAGCACCACTGCGTAACTGACTTTCAAACATATCTGGGCCTCCAAATTTTTGTACCCAGCAAACCTCACTTATTCAGACCAGCTGAAGGGTCTATTATTAGGTGGACTGGCTGTATTTTATAATAAAAAAAAAAGATTTAAAAAATACCTCTTGGCTTTCACTGCTATTTGTGAAGCGGGAACGATTCTTTAGCAAAACCCCCAGGAAAGAAGCGTGTTGTATCGTTTCTTTTTAAGTTGATTTTCTCCAACCACAGGTATGCTGAGTTGGTTAATCTGCAAGCTACTTTCCAGTAAGATGGCCACAGCCATACATCATAATCAATATAATAATATACATGCCATTTTCTGAGCTGGTGAGCATGCCAGCACATTGCTAAGGACTTTACATTGTGCATGAAATTCTTTTCTGAACAGTAGGTGGCATTATACGGTCTTGACTTACAGGCAGAGGGGGTGACGGTTCTTAAGGCTTAAGTGACTAAGTTAAATAGCTTTAGGTGACAGAATGGAAAGGAACATCCCAGCTGAGAATAGAGGTATGCCTTAGAATGGAAGGAATGGGAGGCTGTGGAATTAGCGTATCACATCTTCCGTGAATGTCTTGGTCAATTTTTATTCCCTATTTTGCCATCGGAATTTCATTTGGTTTGTTCATGATAGGAATTTGTGTTTCCAAATTCCCTGTCTCTTACGTGATCATGACGACCTTGTGTCAACTTCTGTCTCCTCTTAGTGGCTCCTGTTTGCAGGTCTGTTGGGCAAATTCAAGCTGCAAAGCAGACCAGAGTCGGTAAACTCAGCAGAGGATCGCTTGTACTTCATTCGTTTCTTGAAAATCTCCAGTGTGACTTCCCTCTGACTTCGGTCCTTCATCACGAATAGAAAAGAGAAGCCGTTTTCCCTTCTCACCGAACTCTAGACTCCCACCCAGCTGCCTCTGTGAATTGAAGTTATTTATAAATGAGTATTGCATTAGCATTGTGAATCAATATATTTACAATATACTAATAGAGCCTCTGGTGGGATAATATTTTTTTCCAGCCCCAATCTTTTCTCTAAACACTAACACATATTTATTCTATGATCTGAGCTTGTGATTGAAAATAGAATAGAAGAAGCTAGGAGGCCTTTAAAACAGAGAGACATCAAATTATACCAAATGAGTGGGAAATTACTCTCTATGTACCAGGCAGGCTATGTCTCTAGGTATTGAATTACCACAGCTAGTCTGACTCTTTCTCTGCTTTTAGGGACGTGCTACAAAAGTAAAATGCTAATGATAACTGAGACACAATTCAGTTGAGTGCCTCTGGACAGTTTTTGCAACATCACTGGATTTTCAGCTTTCTTACGCCCCAAATAAAGGACTTGGGTTTGTTCATTGTTGTTGTTGTTTTTTGGTCAGTTGTGAGGCTTGAACTCTGGGCCTGGGTGCTGTCCCTCAGCTCTTCAGCTCAAGGCAAATGCTCTACCACTTGAGCCACAGCGCCACTTCCGGTTTTCTGGTGGTTTATTGGAGAGAAGAGTCTCATGGACTTTCCTTGCCCGGGTTGGCTTTGAACCACGATCCTCGGATCTCAGCCTCCTGAGTAGCTAGGATGACAGGTGTTTGTGCATTGTTTCACCCCTGAACTTCACATAATCTGTATATTTACAGCATTTTAAAATCACATTTCATCCCTGTAAATGCTATATAATCTCTCTCTCCCTCTCCTTCTCCCTCTCCTTCTCCCTCTTCACACGGAGGTAAATATATGAACAATGCTGCCATTAGGCATTAAGGATGATGAAGATAATGTCCAGAAGAGAATCAGCAAGAGCCTAGGGATAGAGGAAAGTGGTTCTGAGCTTATGGGGGTGGAGGTGGGGTGGAGGGGGAGGTAGAGTCAGGAAAGCAGAGAGAAAACATTCGTGGGTACAGAAAAGGTACTATCAGAGCTGGGTTTTCTGGTCAAAAAGAACTCTGGACCCAGCTGAGGGGGGGAGAGAAGAAAGAGAGAGAGAGAGAGATCTAGAAAATAGGGAGGTAAAACTAAAGAAGGTGCTAATTAAATTCCACCCACCCAGGAAGGAGGAATCCTGGAGAACTCTCCTGTGAGAACCCTTGGAATTTTCCTTCTGCAAGCTCTTTCTGAACACCATTTGGCAGAACATTAGGCCGCAGCCCTGTGCCTCCTTCTGGCTCCCGGATGTCTGAACTTCCCCACCCCCTCCTCCTCCTCCTCACTGTGTCCCCTGCTTGGGGAAAGCTGTGGATGAAGGCTGGAAGGTTGGGAGTTGAGATCCAGGAAGAGAGCTGAGGAGGTGATGAAGGGTGTGTGTGTGTGTGTGTGTGTGTATGTGTGTGTGTGTGTGTATGTGTGTATGTATGTGGGGGGGCGTGGTCACAGCACACCAGAACTGACAGCCTACATTTTGGAATAAATTTGGATTCTGAAGAATGCTTCCACCTTTACCCGGTTTTCTCCCAGAATGCTAACACTCCTTACCTCTGGCCTCCTCCAAGCCTGGCACCCAGGGGCTGCTGCCATCGTGGTTTTCACCTCTGACAACAGAATGCTCGTCTCATTAAAAAAAAAAAAAAAAAAGCACTCTCCCAAGAGTAAGCACTCAATAGATACTTGTTGATTAATTAGCAGTTTCCATAGCAACAGATCCAGTTAAATAGATAGTAGGATAGGAGAAGATACAGATGTCAGAATTTCTTAATAGAGATTGACTATCTTTTATCTGAAAAAACCCTGGGACCAGAAATATACCAGAGATTTATTTTTCAGATTTTTGGAATAATGGCATATGCATAATGAGATATCTTGTGGGTGAGATATAAGTCTAAACATGAAATCCATTTATGTTTCCTATACAACTCCTACATGTACGGTGGAAGAAATGTCACACACGTTTTTAGTGCACCTGCATATATTTTTTAAAAATTTCAACTCATCGCCTGAGGTCAGCATAGGATTGTTCACTTGTGGCAGTCTGGATTTTGGATGTTCGTATTAGGAATATTCAACTAGCTGGATGCCGGTGGCTCATGTCTAAAATCATAGCTAGTCAGGAGTCTGAGATCCGAAGATTGTGATTCTAGGTCAGCCTGGGCAGGGAAGTCTGTGAGACTCTTACCTCCAATTAACCACACACACACACACACACACACACACACACACACACAAAAGACAAAACAAAACAAAAAAACAAAAGCAGAAGTGGAGCTGTAGTCCAAGTGGTAGAGTGCTAGCCCTGAGCAAAACATGTTCAGAGACAGCCAGGCGCTGGTGACTCACGCCTGTAATCCCAGCTATTCAGGAGGCTGAGATCTGAGGATCACGGTTCAAAGCCAGCCTGGGCAGGAAAGTCCGTGAGAGATCTCCAATAAACCATCAGAAAACTAGAAGTGGTGCTGTGGCTCAAGCAATAGAGCACTAGGCCTTGAGCTGAAGAGCTGAGGGACAGCACCCGGGCCCAGAGTTCAAGCTCTACGACTGACCAAGAAAAAAAAAATTCAGAAACAAGTGCCCAGACCTTGAGTTCAAGTCCCAGGACAGACACTAAAAGCAAGCAAACAAAAAAAGAATATACAGCTTGTGCAAAGTGCAGAGCAAGTAGGTATTTGGCAATCCACATGCATTTATGAGAGAGAAATTGCTCAGTCGGGCTTGTAATTCAAATCTACAATGTGCTGAACCAGATCTAGCTCATAGCCTGCACAGTACAGTGATCATTGACACTAGGAACTTGGCAAAAGAGAAAGAGATTATTCTCACGGTTGCCCAGCATGGAAGAGGACACTCAGATCCGAACTCTTCCCCCTCAGGAGTTTAGAGGTGTTCATAGGATGTCGCAGAGGAGTGCCTTACCATCAGTCTTAGGCGAATGTATAATGCATTGCCACAGGATGCATTTCAGACCGTGGCACCAGCAGGACCTGAGGACGGAGAGTTTGGCTTCCTGACACCAGAGGAGCATCCAGCAGACACCTGTGCAGGCTTTAGGAAAGAGCAGGGGTTCTAACAAATGGCCTTTCGGCCTGAAAGTAATCAGGCAGCCACCAGTGCACACAGGTGAGAGAAAAATCTCTGCTTTATATTTTTAATAGAGAGAGAGTGTAGGGATCAAGTCCTGTCACTGGTAATTTCACAATAGAATTCCCCAAAGCAAGAATAGATAGATGTGAAATAATAAAGAGTCTCCGGGACTTTTCTGTTCTGCTTGGCTTCTGGGTCCTCAAACCTCAGCCTCCTGCATAGCTCAGATTATAGGTGTGAGCTACAGGCAACTGACATGAGTGAGTTGTTATTTTTTGTTTGTTTGTTTTGTGTTTTACCCTAAATTGGCTGAGCTCCACGGAAAAAATAATGGAACGAGTCAAAACGCTACCACTAACAAAAAGCAAAACATCAACCCTAAAAATGACGTTATGCTGCCTTACTTCCAAGTTAGGAAATATAGGCAGTGATGGCTTGAATAGCTGTATTGGTTATCAGCTATCTGATCGGTTCAGCGAATGACAGGTCCTCGGCCCAACTCTATGACCAGTGGAGAACAGAGGAAGGTTTTTCTTCTAATCTGTACAATACTAGATTCCTATTTCGGAGACACTTTGTGGTAAAGTATTTTGTCACCTGAGCAATTAGAAAATCACAATTGGATTTCTCTTAGCAAGTGAGGATTTTCAGGGATTATGAGTTCACATGTACTGAAAAATAATGTATTCAAGCCTTCCGCCACAAGCTATTGTTCATAGAATTGATTGCTTTTTGAGCCATCCTTATGGTCAAATAGTAAGAGTAGTCATTATCAGTAATGAAGCCAGCTCTTAAAATTATTTTAGAAATCAGTACTTATAGATTCCATGTATTATTATGACATTAAAAAGTCATTCCCTTATCTAATCATCGTGTCAGTTGAGTTCAAAGCATCTTTATAAATATGCTGAAGATGTCCTTGGTAATCGAGTCCCTCAGCTGTATAATAATCTCTGCCTTTCAAAGCCTGTGTTAAAAGAATGTTATTTATCTAGTGGACTGAATAAACCCAACCTACTACAATGCAGGAGGTGTGGCTTTCCCTGTGTGGATGGTTGGTTGGTTCTGATAGTGTGCTCTTTCATTTTTCTCCCTCCTCCATACTTGGGTAAAGGGGAAGTTAGGCTGGGAGCATGGCTCAAATGGTGTAGCACTTGTTTAGCAAATGTGAGGTCCAGAGTTCAACGCTTAAGAACCGTTACACATCATCAACCACCACAACAAACCCTGCTAAGGAGAAGTTAGAACCGTGGAGGCCTGATTACATACAGGTTTACATACAGGTTCGCAGGGCCCCGGCTCTGTCTCTGAGCTTTTTTGCTCAGGGCTAGTACTTTACCACTTTGAGCTATAGCTTCATTACCAGTTTTTAGGTGGTTAATTGGAGCTAAGAGTCTCCTGAACTTCCTTGCCTGGGCTAGCAGATCTCTCTCCGGATAAGCTATGATTACAGGCGTGAGCTGCCAGTGCCTAGCTCATTCCTGCTTTTTAAGCTTTGTACTTTCTGTTGTATCTAGAGGATGTGTCTTCGACATTCCACTTGTGGATAGATAGCACCAAAGTGATGTCTCCCTTTAAAAACTGTTCACCTAATTTTACCTAGTGGTCTCCTAAGAACAATCATGACCATTACCTTGACATATTAGTATATTATTATATTTTGTCTTGAACTTGTGGCCTGGATGCTATCCCTTAGCTTTTTTTTGCTCAAGGCTGGCGCTTTACCACATGAGTCACAGCTGCACTTCTAACTGTTTGGTGGTTAACTAGAGATAAGCGGCTCACTGACTTTCCAGCCTGAGCTGGCTGGAATGGTAATCCTCAGATCTCAGAGCCCTGAGTAGCTAGGATTATGGGTGTGAGACATCAGTACCTGACCAGGCCCTTATTTTAATTCTGTGGTATTATTATTCTTTTGGATGCCCAAATTGTCATGCCTAAGGCCAGTAAAAGCCTCTCTGGACTAGCTCCTATGTCCTGATACCATGTTCTGTGCTCTAACACAAAGGATGAATAGGTAATCTGGGCACAGGTGGTTTATGCCTATAATCCAAGCTACTCAGGAGGTTGAAATCCAGAGGATAGTGGAAGCCAGCCTAGGGAGAAAAAAAGTCTGTGAGACTGCACAGACTTAAAAAAAGCTGGCCTGGAGGCGTGGATCAAGTGGTAGAGCTCCAGTAGAACAAATAAGCCAAATCCAGAATTTGAACTCCAGTAAGAGTAGATAAGTAAAAGAGATGACGTGTGTGCCACAGACATTCCAAAGAATGTATCTGAGGCACCTTGAAGGCAGTTTATAAAGAGAAGATACGTTTGTTTGAATTTAAACCATGTTGGGGTAACCAGTCAAACTTCTCGAAAATGGACAATGGACACATCACTCGGTGGATGTTTTTTTTTTGCATTTACTTTTAAAAGCCACCCATTTCATAGTCTTTGATAGGTACCACTTAAAATGTAGCCTTCGTTTTAGACCAAATGGTCAAGAAATACAAATTATTGTTGTGCACACTGTGCGTGGACCAGCCTGTTCGTGGTCTGAGGAGCTCAGGATGGAAAACAATCGAAAAGAGATGCCCTGACCAAAACATTGGGCAAGGGAGGCTGTGATTTCCAGCAAAGCACTGCACTGCACAGGGCAGGGACAGAGATCCAGCCAGATTTCGCCACCCCAGAGGCCTCATTTAAGCCCTTCTAAAGCGTCTTCACCTGTGAAATAGGGCTTCAAGGGGAGGGCTTAGTAGGTAACGAGATGATGGCTGTGCGTTCAGCTCAGGTCATACACTGGTGACCAGAGAAAGCAGCCTTTGTTCGGGATGAATGTCTCCCTGGGGGTGGATGGGGGTAGAGCTAGCAACCACGCGGCTGGTGCTTCCAAATTTCCAATTCACTCCTCTCCCCGGAGCCCGAGGATTTGGTAGCAGTGAGGTTCCTGAGAAGGGGAGCCTCAGAACATCAACGCATCTCTCCCGCTGTCCTGCGTTGAAGGAAGTTGAGTTCCGTGATTTGCACTAAGAGGCCTGCTCTGCCATCAGCGAACAACAAGACTAACAACAAGGTGGGAATGCCGGACAGCAATAATGATGCAAATCCCAGGTGCCATGTTGGGTTTCTGGTTGCCTCCTGTGCATTTTCTGTTTGCAGGCAGTCTCTGTTTGGAGCATGGGCATTGTAGCTGTCCAGTGGTCATCTATGGTGTGAGCCACTGACCCCAGCTCATTTTCTTTTGATGCGTGTTTTGTTTTACTTTTTGTTGGTCGTGTGTGGCACTGTCCCTCAGCTCTTCAGCACAAGGCGAGCAATCTACCACTGGAGCCACAGTGCCACTTCTGCCTTTTTTTCTGCCTCCGTGGTACCGAGGAATCGAACCCAGGGCCTCATGCATGCGAGGCAAGCGCTCTACCACTGAGCCACCTTCCCAGCCCCTGATGTGTATTTTTAAAAAGATTTTGGCCAAAAGTTTTGTGGAAAAAGTATATTCTTGGAGAATGTCAAGGTAGGGGCCCTTCTTTGAGGTATACGCATTTTTAACACTCTTGCCAAATGCTATCGCTCCTCAAGCTTTATTCTCAAGGCAGCGACTCAGCCCTATTGCTTGCTTGCTTTTCATCCTCAGTCCTTAGAGGTAACTACTTTGAACTTACTCAGGTCTTTCTTCAATAGCTGAAGCTATTTATCTTTAAGGACAGGCAGGTAGTGTGAGGTCTTGAATTCTCAGTTTTAGGCACATTGTGTGTGTGTGTGTGTGTGTGTGTGTGTGTGTGTGTGTGTGTGAGAGAGAGAGAGAGAGAGAGAGAGAGACCCTTCTACAATGCAAGAAAAGATTTTATTTCTTTCCCTACTTCCTCTCAGCCAGGTAATTACTCTCTGGTCCCACAACACCTTTCTTCCACCATCCACCCATGCAATTATATCATAAATAAATCTGGTCAGAAAATTCAATGGTTAGAAAGTGAAACTGGTGTCTGTAAATACAATAATAATTTTTTATTTGTTGGTCATGGGGCTTGAACTCTGGGTCTGGATGCTGTCCCTGAGCAATTCAGCTCAAGGCTAGTGCTCTACCGCTTGGAGCCACAGCGCCAGTTCTGGCTTTTGAGTGGTTCATTGGAGATAAGAGTCTCATGGGGACTTTTCTGCCCAGGCTGGCTTTGAACCATGATCCTCAGATCTCAGCCTCCTGGACAGCTAGGATTACAGGCATGAGCCATCAGCACCCGATAATAATTATTTTTAATAACATGTTTTCCCTGTTGGAGGTACTGTTCTTGTTTTGTTCATATATATACATCAGCAAAAATATATATTGTATACATATACACATGCATATATATACATATATATAATATTGTACATATGTAGATATACTCAAATCACTTCAAAAAATGCAGCTTGACTTTTTTTGCACTTTGTTAGGTAGATAAGAATTATTTCGAAGGAGGAGTGGATGGAGGAAGACCATTTAGAAAGGGAGCAGAGCATGTGTAAAGGCCCTGTGGTTGGAAGACAATGGTAGATGGTGAAGGATGGGGTGGTTAATAGGACTACTGATGGCAGGAAGGGCCTAGGATATTTCTACTGCACAGGTGGTATTATTATTAGTTTATTATTCGTTTTGATTTTTAACAATAATTAGAAACAAGGTCACTTAAGCTTTTTTAGTGGCACTGAGGAGAGAAGACCAGATTCAAACCTTTTTCTCCATTCCTTGCTTTTGTAACCACGTAGGTTGATGGCATTAGACTCTTTTCTGTTGCTGGCAGTTGGTTAATGTGGAACCGATTCAGAGCTTTCTTGCATCTGCATTTTGATGTCAACACTCATTGGTCTGAATTTCTTTACCCAGAGTTTTGTTTGTTCTGTTGTCTGAAAGCTGCCTGGAGGAAGCTCTGCTTACACTGTTGAGAAGATCCTGTTGTGTTTGGAGAACATGGTTGCTTTTCGTTGCCTTCAGTAGCGGTTGCTTTCAAATCAGTTCGCGGTTGTCATTTTTCAGGTGAGATTCCGGCCTCTCCTCCGTGGTGCCTTTTAACATGTCAGAAAGAACTTTGTTTTCTGGCACGCGTCTCTTTCCAGTGCTTAGATCTGTAGACAGGATGGTTGTCAGGGCAGGAAGCAGCAGCAACTCATTTGTTTTTGCTTGTTTCCATTCATTTGAAATTTTAGTTTTTGGGGAAAAAAAAAGCACAATCATAATGTATGATTATGATGTATCCGCAGTGCCCTGTTCTTTCTCACTACCAGAAAATGATCTTTTTTTTTGTATTCACATTACTTCCTTCCCTTTTCCTAATCAGACCATATTAAAAAACTCACAAATGGAACAGGCTAAAGACTACCCGATGAAATTAAAACACACACACACACACACACACACAAAGCAAGTCATAAATAAAGGGTATCTGGGGGTAGGGGGGGTAGGAAACTAAAAGTTTCTGTGGAATTTCTTTCTTCAGAAAATATAGTGTGAGGAAGAAGGGAAATAATTTTCAAAAAGTAGTGCGTTGTTTCCTTTTTTGCTTAGCTCTAAATCCAGTCTTAAAGATCAGTTCGGTTTGCATTGAGGTGGTATGGGAACTTGAAGGGGCCCTTTTCTCTTTGAACAACACAGTATTGGGGGCCAGAGCCAAGGAGAGGCCACTAGTGTGGGCACATAGTGGGGCTGAGATTGTCTGGCAACCACTGGCGTTTGCACCTAACTCTCTGTCAACTAGTATGGCAGCAGCACAGCAATCTTCCAGTATGAGGAAACGGACATGGGACATGATCTGAAAGGAAAGAGCAGGAGAAGCAACCGCTTATTCTCTGGAAGAACATTCTGGACACATGAGTGTTGCAAGCCTGAGCATCCCAAGAGATGAAGGATCCAGACAAGAGGAGAGGCCAAGACAATGATGAGAGAGGCCAGGCATCAAGTCCAACAGATAGACAGACATTTCCTCCCCCCCACCCCCCCAGTGGTGGAGATCAACAGCAAACAGGGAGGCGTGGCTTTCCACTCAGGAATGCCGGCTGGGGAGTGTGCATGGTGACTAAACTGCCCCTGGTGCGATCTCCAACTTTTCCCCATGGAGATCACACAGCCTGGGAACTTGGGTTCCACACAGGGCACCAGAGAGAAGAGTTAGGAGGGTGGTGTGAGGGAGGGGGATGGGACTGAATGGAAGTCATCTCAAGCAAGCGATCATAACGAGAAGAGCCATCACAAGCCCGTACTGTGTAGGGGGTCTCCGAGCAGACAGTAATGAGAATAAAATATCTCTCTGTCTTGGCAAGGAGCCTTAGGGGTGGAAGTGTTGGAGGTCTGGTGCTGGCTGTCACAGAGGAAGCGTCGGAGAATAGTGCCCCACCATGGTGTCTCCAAGGCCAGGTCTGCAGATGGGCCTCACTTGTTGATGCGTGTGAAAATCCACACCCCACCAGTGACTCAAGAGAGAATTTGCAAAGGCATGGGATGAAAATGGACTCCAAACCAGCCAACGACACACCCGGTAAGAGTGTCGCACTCCTACTAGCAAATGTGGCCAAGTAACAAGACATCTCGTGGTGTGGGTTCCCAGGGAACCCCAAGACTGGGTACTCTGAACAGTTTGTGCGGGGTTCTGTGCTCCACGTGGGCCTGTCGATCTGTGCAGCTGCAGGCAATTGGCAGAAGGCTGGCAGGCAGGGGGAGAGGGGGCTGGCAGAGGAGGCGGCTCCAAGATGGCCTGGTCCAAGAGTTTGGCCATTTATCACTTCGCATCCAGATGGTTCTCCCATTGTCCCTGCAGCCCTCCTTCTGGGCAAAGTGACCTCTTCCCCCAGGATGGGAGATCAGTGTTGGAAGCGATTTTATTACTCATCCAGCCCTCCCAATTACTACTCTACAGAAAAGAACCGGATATTCTATGTGGTACGCCAGGCTGGTTACAAGCACCCACAGACTGTCAACACCAACACGGCGTTTAAAATATAAAATAAAACACACTTCCACCTTTTTTATTCCCCCCCCAATGAAGGGGAAAATACCACAGTCAAACTTTGTACCTCAGCCAAGGAAAGAAGGATTCGTCTCTTGTATCTCAGCCGGCCTGCTCCTTCCAGTTCTCCAGGACCTGGTCATTGTGGGCGGATTCATCGGATAAGGGATTTGGAGTCAGAGGATCACACGTTCAAATCTTGCCTCTGTGACCCTGGGCGGTGCAGCCTCAGTCTCCTCATTTGTGAAGTGAGCAGGAGAATGGCACCAGTCCACAGGTTGTCACAGGCATTTAAAGCTGTGCGTAGGAATTGCTGAGTTGATTGTTTTTTAGCATTATGAATTCAATCTTTTCACATTAAAACAGGGAGGAGGCTGAAGAAGTCAGTATCTTGTGATGAACAGGCACATTCAATAGCATGTACTATATATACATATATATGCACACACATAGATTTCATATATAAATAAGTATTTACGTATTACATAAGTACAGTTCAGTCTGGTGACCAAATGATGGATGATGATGGATGCAAACGTATTCACAGAAGAAATATTGTACCATTATATTAAATACTAGAGAGAATAAGAAGTTTGAAGTGTTTTGTTCTTTGGTCAGTCATGGGGCTTGAACTCTGGATCTGGGCATGGTCTCTGAACTCTTCAGCTTAAAGCTGGTGCTCTACCACTTGAGCTACAGCACCACTTCTGGTTTTCTGGTGGTTTACTGGAGATAAGAGTCTCTCAGACTTTCCTGCCTGGGCTGGCTTTGAACCACGATTCTCAGATCTCAGCCTCTTGAGTAGCTAAGATTACAGGCGTGAGCCACTGGCTCCCAACTGGTATGATTTTTTTTTTAAAATAAGGCATAGCTGCTACATTGAGGAATGTAAGCAGGACAAAAGGTCCTAAGCCATCTATAGTTTGCCAATAACTTTACATATGAATTGTCAATTGAGGAAAAGAAGTTTGAATGTCCCAACAGGTGATTGGTATCTTGGGGAAATAATCAGCAAGAAAATCCGTGACCTTTGAAATAGTGACATTTACTCTTGACTAATAAGTGTCTTTTTCATTAAGTCATAACGTACTTCCCTTTAATACAGAAGTCCAGTTACCATGACAACGGAGGTGAAGCTGAGCATTCTCCACAGATTAATTGCAGAGAAATTTTAGGAGAGAGAAATTCATAGGCTGTGGGGTCCCTGACTGTGCCTTAGGGGTCAGAAGGTTCAATGGCGGTGGTGTCCAGTTTATTTTCATGCTTGAAATCTGGTTGGTGATCCTGAGGGACATTCATTTTTTTCTTTTTTAATCAATGGTCTATGGGAAGTCCTAGTTTTCATTCTTCTTATTTTGCTAAACCAAGCAATTATACACAAGGGGAATATAAAACCAGAGTTTTATTTGGATCTAGAGTACATGTCAATCAGCCAGCTGGTTCAGAGAGAGACCATCGGCTTTGTGTGGAGGGAAAGGGAGCTGGAGCTTTTCTAACAAGAAGTAGATGCACAGGACAGTCCTGGGGGAGAGATGGGGGTTGAGGTAGACCCTGTGGCTGGAAATTGACCCATATTGAAGTGGTGGTAGCTTTTGTGAAATCTGGAATGTCCAGGTCAGGATACACCAGTGACCAATCTGGTATTTTTTTCCCCCAGACTATCCCCAGAATTGTTCATTATGGAAGGATTGTTCCTGACCTATCTCTGCAGGAAACTAGTTCCTGTCAGTAAACATCTAAGGCTTAGCCAGCGTTTGCCGTCTTTTTGTCCATGTTGATGCCATTTTCATGATCACTTTAAAGACAATAACAACAAAACAAAAATAAATGAGTAAATGAATAAAACAAACAAACAAACAAATAAAACATACAGCTGGGCACTGGTAGCTCACGCCTGAGATCTACGGATCCAGGTTTGAAGCCAGACCAGGGTAGGAAAGTCTGTCAGATTCTTCAAAGGGAGCTAGGAAAATGGAGGCAATGGGCAGGGCAAGGAAGATATAGAGGAGGTTGACGGAAGAGGTGGCATTGGTCACGATACATTCATTGTACTCAGAAACTACCCTCCTATACTAAAACCCCTTTGTACAACTACTTAAAGATCATAAAAGTTAATAATACCATAACTTTAAGACCATCCTGAAACTGAAAACAAGTAGATAATGCTGATACATATCACTTCAGGATTTCTTGTTTTATGAAAAGATTAATGTGATTTTGCAGGGGGGATAAGAAGTGATATGCATAATTGATATGCATACGGGAAGATTCTCTTTGGACAGATTTGATTAATGTTAATCCTCCACTACACTAAAAAAAAAAAGAAAAACAAGTCGCGCATTCCAATAGTCATCTCACATCTAACCTTCTCTATGATGATGTCTCTTTGGAGTTCACGTGGCCCTCGGTCTCTGGGTGTTTATCTTATAAAACTCATGGTGTCTTCACAGGCCTGTGGTCTCTCTCCTTACCGGTATCTGAGCACTGTCAAGTAAAGAATCGCCAGTCCATTTGTTGGTGAGGTTTCCAATCTTTCCCTCTTGACGTCTTCCTTTCTGCCCATTTCGGTTCATCTGCTCATACAAAATGAAACAAATGCCTGTACGAAGTCAGGTTCTTGGAGAAATCCTGGGGACTTGGAACAAGAAGTAGTCACTGTCTATGTGAATAAGAAGAGCACAAGTGTCGTGGAAGCAATGAATGGAGTTACAGGAACACGTGTGTTGTGAGACACTCATCCACTAGGGTGTGGATCCACAAATGTAAGTCTATGCGCACGAGTGTATTAATCTGCTGGGGCTGCTCTAACAACGTCCTGCCGAGATAAACCAACAGCATCTTCCTGTCTCTGTTCTGGAGACTGGAATTCTCTCATAAAGATGGATCGGGCTTGGTTCTTTCTCGTGAGCTCTGGGAAAGACTACGTTTCATTCTTATCTCCTTGCTTCCTGTGGTTCTCTGGCAGTCTTTCGTTCTCTTTGGGTTGTAGAAATATCTGTTATAACTCTTGATTTATCACTACCCAGTGCTCCTCCTGTGGTCATGCTGCTGTGTCTTAATGCCCTTTAAAAAATATTATTTACTTTTAGTTAGCAGATATTAAATCTTATACAGTGAGATGTCATCATCATATTTGCATAAATATGTACTTCGATCATACTCCCTCTGTTATTCTTTCTTTCTCTTTTCTTCCCTCCCACGTGGGCCATTTAGCTTTTTAGAGCAGCAAATATGTTCTTTTTTTGGGGGGGGGTCCAGTTGTGGGCCTGAACTCTGGGCCTGGGCGCTGTCCTTCAGCTCTTCAGCTCAAGGCTAGCGCTCTACCACTTGAGCCACTTCCGGCTTTTTCTTTTTTTGCTTATGTGGTGCTGAGGAATCAAACCCAGGGCCTCAGGCACGCAAGGCAAGCGCTCTACCACTGAGCCTCCTTCCCAGCCCCAGCAAATATGTTCTTAAAGGGCACATCCTAAATACTTCAGTTCTTGGCCAACTGCACCATTATAATTGCTCACACCAGCCATGAAGAAAAAAAAAAAAAAACAACCCAGGCCCAGAGTTCAGGCCCCACAATCGACAAAACATAATTTTTTTAAAATGATGATTTGTTTTCTCCACCACCCAGAATGTGCATGGTAGAGTAAGAGATTTCTGTCCTTGAAAGTTCTTGCTCAGAACAATCCAATCAGATGTAAGATATCATCCTCTGTATTCACAAGGATTATTTAGTTATCTGCTGTTGCAAGATGCACAGCTCATTGGGGAACTGATGAGAAATTTATCTTTTCCATGAATAGTTTTTATGAAAAGAAGGGGAAAGATAGCAGTGCATTTTGCATACATTATGAATACAAGTTGGATTCAATTATTCCTGGTATTTCCAGAACCTTGGTGGATAAGTCTTTTTCCTATGTAGAGAAGGTTTTGTGCTGATATACACTTGGAAATTCTTGCTCTTTGCCTTGAGCTTATTTTCTACTTAGTTTTCTGGACAGGCTGCCTTTGAGAAGGTACCAAGAATCAGCTCCATTGTTTCATTTGACTATTTACAGTCATGGGGGGTTTGCCCATCTCAGTTCTAGCATCCATACTGACTACACACAGCCTTCAACTATTTATTTATTTTTTGTTGTTGTTGGTTGTGGGGCTTGAACTCTGGGCCTGGGTGCTGTCCCTTATCTCTTTAGGTCAAGACTAGCGCTCTACAACTAGAGCCATAGCACCACTTCCAGCTTTTTCTGCTTATGTGGTGCTGAGGAATGGAACCCAGGGCCTCATGCATGCAAGGCAAGCGCTCTACCACTGAGCCACCTTCCCAGCCCTCAACTATGCTTTTTACAGGCTGAAAACAATTCGTCGTTGATTCTCATGTACTTTCAGGTTATGGAAGAGCCTCATTATCAGGTATTATGAGTTTTAGGACAGCCATAATAACAACTGTGATTGTTGTTGTTTTCTCTATGAATACTTTTCCTCCCAGCCCTGTCTTTTGGAGAAGCTCTTGGTTTCATGGTTCCCTGTCCACTTCTGTCTGCTCCATCCTCTACCTTCTATTCAACCCATTGCTTTTGCTCCTCTGGAGTTGAGAACTGAAGAGTGTGTGAGTGTGTGTGTGTGTGAGTATGTGTGTGTGTACACTGAACTGATAAATGATGCTGGTTCACTTGACTGTGAATTTCTTTCACGACAAAGGAGATATTTGGGGGTTTCCTCTCGTGGAGGTATTTCTAAGAACTCTGGATACCCCAGTGGGAGCAAGCACTTCCTCTTAGGCCATTGGTGGATCTGCCATCTTCCCGGCCTCCCAGCTGTGGTCCAGCTCCTTCCTAGCACAGCACCTCCCACTACCTCTGGCAAACCCTGTGATCTCTCCTCCCTAGCCTCCCAGGGAGACTCTCCGCTGACCCTTCCCGTAGTGTGAGGAAGGGGAGAATAGCCCCACTCACTCAGTTCTCATAAATCCCTGTCACAGCTTTCCTACTGAGTCTCTGCGTGGTGGTTGTTCTTGTTTATCCCCTCTGGCTATTTGTGCTGAATGGAGTCACTACAGAATTGGTTACCTCTTCCTCCTCCTCCTCCTCCATCATCATCATGATCATCATGATTAAACATGTCCTTAAGATGTGTGTCTATAAAACACTGTGTTGAATATGTGAGAATTAATTGCCGATCCCTGCCAGCCACTGGTTTCCCAAGAGACCATAAGAAATTGCTATTTCTTTTGTCTGTGGCTGCTTATTTACCTTGCGAGAGTGTCTCTTACTATTTTTTGTTGTTATTGTTGTTCAGATGGCATTTCTTTTATTTCTTTTCTGCATATCTGTATCATTTTAAGTACTTGGACAAAGGAGCTACCACTCAATTCACCAAAGCAGTTTAAGAACACAGTGCACCTCCATCCTATTCTTACCATTATTTAGACGTTATTTGAGGGCAAGACCTCTTGGAATTTTCTTCACTTTTAATACTTGTTAAAGAAATAAGTTGGGCTGGGAAGGTGGCTCAGTGGTAGAGTGCTTGCCTAGCATTCACGAAGCCCTGGGTTTGATTCCTCAGTACCCCATCAACAGAAAAAGCCAGAAGTGGCGCTGGGGATCAAGCGGTAGAGTGCTAGTCTTGAGCAAAAGAAGCTCAGGGACAGTGCCCAGGCCCTGAGTTCAAGCCCCAGGACTGTTAAAAAAAAAAAAGAAAGAAAGAAAAAGAAAAACTAATAAGTAGACATTCATTCAGTCTCTTTCACTGGATGGGGTTAAAGTTAGTGAAGCTGATTCATTCATTCAATACTGAGTCCCTACTGTGTGCCAAATGGTGTGGTAAATGTCAGAATACAGCAGAGACCAAAAGGTGGAGCCTATGACTTTCAGATGTGTGTGTGTGTGTGTGTGTGTGTGTGTGTGTGTGTGTAGGGGTGTCTATTAGGTGATAATGGAGACCTAGCATTCATTTCAAATTTTGATGGATGCAAAAAATAAAAATGAGCTCGTGGGTCCTGCTGAGAGAATGCTGGGTGTTCATTGTGCTCGGGAGGAAGGCAGCTGGGGATGTGGATGTCTGCAAGAGCGGTGAGGCCGGAGGTAGAGAGGTGCAGGTGCCCGGGGACACTGCTGCCAGGGCAAGGTGAGGTTCTGCAGGAAGCTTTGAGTGAATGGGGACCCGATGCATGCACGTGAGGACAGACAACCCGCTGGGGGGAGGAAGCAGGGGGTGGAGCGGCGTTAGGGGAGGAGGCTGTCACCCGGAACTGCAAGTCACACAGAAGGATCTGGCTTCATCTTAAGAGCAATGGAAACCCTGGAGAGGGTCACAATGACACAGGCCAGGTCATGGAGTGCGTTTCCTTTTGAAACTTGTTTACCCCTTCCCTTATTGCTCCCACTTCCTCCCCCGACTCCTCGCCCCCTCTCCCCCCAGGTTGTGAAGTTGATTTCCAACATGGTGTCCAGTGCACCGGTCCATCCTTTGTCCCACCATTTCTGTGATTCCCTTTCCCTTCCCCAAGCCAGATGAACTTATCTATACAAGACAATGGGTACAGAATTCAAACCCAGGGTCAGCAGGGAATAAACCAAAGGAGGAAAAGGAAAGAAAGAAAAAGGAAGGACCTGCAAACAGTTCGCTGAAAACGACGACAGACCTGGTGCTTCCATTGTTTGGAGTTCATTTCCACAAGCATCATTTCACATGGTCTTGGCCACATCGTTATCCAGCCATTGTGATCCTCTGCTAAGAGCATCCTGGACATAGCCTAGTTCTTACAATTGAGGGAAACCATGCAGCCTGTGTTTCTTTGGGCCTGGCTTACTTCACTTAATATAACTTTCTCCCCAAGTCTTTCCATTTCCTCAGAAATGGGGCGGTGTCATTCTTTCTGATGGAAGCCTAGAATTCCATTCTCTACATAGACCGCATCTTCTCCACCCATTCACCCACCCAGGGCCATGACACCCTCTAGCTCTGACAGAGGCCCCGAGAATCCCACTACATGGAAGATATTCTTGCTTCCCCAATTCGCTGGTGAGCTGAGGTGGTCTAGATCGGACAAAGCTGCGTCTAAAGGCTGGTCTGCAGAAACACTGCCGTCCATCCCTGCTGATTTCAGCAAACCTAATGGTGCGTTTCCCTGCTTTCTGTAAAGGAACCATAGCAACATGTCTCTTAGAGGAACACTGTATAATAATTGCTCTGTTGGATGGTTAGTACTTTGCAGTCCAGAAATAGTCATCGCTGCCTAATGTGAGGGTCAGACAGCTAGAAGTGCGAAGGTGCAGCCTTCTCCCAAACCACAGCGGGAGAAGGTGGGGAGAAATGTCTGGGGTTGATGACACAGAATCAGGGTCATGGGTCAGGCTTAGTAGTGGCTCTGTGTTCCTCCATAAATTAATAAGCTAATATTGAGTCTCTGGAAGGAATTGAAGTGTGATCCTTTGACTTAGGCCTTCTGTAAGGCTTTCTATGGGAACAAACCGCCCCTTGATAAATTCTAATTAACCTGCAAGGTTTATGAATCAGAGCCTTCACCTCTAGGACCAGTTACAGTTTTGCCACACCTCCCTCTTCACCTTGCAATCCAAGATAATTGCCTGTACATTCTTCGGTAATTGCATGGGTTGTGCTACTTTTGAAATACCAAGAGCCAGCTTTCCTGATTGGTGTACCACAAAGCAGGGAGGTCTAAAGGGGCTTTGCTCTAAATAAAACAAAACAACAACAATAATAACAGCAACAAAAAAATCAGGGCACAAATGGAATAGAGCTTTAGGAAGGAGGTTCCAAGACAACTGGACACAGTATAAGTTGAGTTAGTATTTGCTAGGAGACAAATAGGAAATCACAAAAGGAAAATGAAAAGAGAGAGATTTCCTGGGGTTTTCCATTATGTTGGTAAAGACTCTTGGATTTTTAAATTTTTTAAATTAATTTACTTCATTGTTATTATAGAAGTAACGTACAAGTGTATTACAAGTACTCGGGACAGGTAATAAGAACCGTTTCTATTTCTTCATCCTCTCCCAGTCCCGCCCATCTGTTTCTGCCCACAAATTGCATAGTTCACTTTCACCAATGTCCACTGAGCTCCAGTGCTACACCTTTTTGCCCTTTTCCCCTCAAGTTCTGTTCCCTCCCCACAACCCTTCAGAAGATGTACTTTTTGAATACCTTATAATAAGGTAAAGAAGACAGAATCGTAGGACAAGCAGAAAAGGTCAAAACTTATGTACATATGACCAGATAAGATGATGTTAAGTGAAATGAACCCCAAGATAGGGACACAATTTTTTTTCCTTTCTTGCTATTGTTTTTAAAGTATTTATAATGTACCATGTGATTTTTTTGTTTCTTTGTATGCTCCTCCCTGACGGTATAACCCCTGTTTTCACTGTATTTGATGTCAGTGCCCTGCTTCTTGTATATACACTTCTCTAATTCGGGGAGGGGAAGGGAAAAAAATGCTTAAATAAGGATACAGGTTGAGATGTATAAGACACTATGCTGAAAATGAACTTTACAACTTTGATGAGGGGGCAGGTAGAGGTGAGAGAAAAGGGATGGTAGGGGAAAAACAAAGAAGGAAGCAACAATGCTTGATAGGAAATGTACTCATGACCTCGCTCATGTAACTGTAACCCCTCTGTACAGCATTTTTACAATAAAAAATGTACCAGAAGAAGAAGAAGAAGAAGACAGACTCATCACAAACTAAAAGTGGAGTTCATTTCGGTGTGTATATCATGTTATATAGATAGGAAGGGGCACTTAGCCATGGTGCCTTTGTGTTTCTCTCCAAAGGCTAACCTCTTTTGGCCTCAGTGTGTGTGAGTTTCTAGAATCCTCTATGATTGATCACCTCCCGGTGCATCTTAGATCTAATTGGATTTTTTTAAATATGAGTAATCACATATAGCTTCACATATAGCTTTAAAAACAGTCATCGGATGGTGGTACAAGTGGTGACCGTGTGGTATGTCCATTCATGTGTGACCTTGACCAGGGTCATCTCTTCCGTCATTCATCCCGTCCCCCCCCCCGCCCTCCCTCCCCTCCCCCATGTTTCTCACTCCTGTTTTCACTGTGGACCATGAAAAATATGACTGTGTTTGTCCTCTGTGAGTAATCACATCAGGCAGATGCCATTTTCTCTTCTTTTTAAAATCCTAACTGGAAGCCCTCCCTTTTTGCCTTCATCTCCTGAGCTGATCAGCTGATCAGCTCATCGACATGATTAGGTTTTGCGTTTCCTTTTTGATTCCTGTTGCTTGGCACTTGTATAAAATTGTGTCAACGAGTATCCCAAGCAGGCAATCCCTGAGGGCTGCCGTGGGCTGGGGCTGGGCATCTGCCAGTCCCTCCCTGCCCCACACGTCAGGAAGCCTGCTTCTGTGAAATTTTACTTTGCTGTGTTGTCCAGTCACACCTGCACGTCATCAAGGGCTTGCCGAAGAGACGTTCAGAAGTACTGCACAATTTCTGTGGGCAGCCAGCCAGGGCAGGGGGCGAAGGGGAGAAAAGGGGAAGATCACTGCCGTGTGAAATGGACATTTGGCAGGTGGTCTAGGCTGAAGTACCGAGAGGGAGAGGGAGAAAGTCAGTCTACCTGTCTGGCTCGCTCCATTTGCCTTTCATCAACCTCTGTGCCAAGTGTTGTGCTAAGTGCTGCAGATGCACTTTAGAACGGAGGAGCTACAGTTCTGACCCTGAGATGGCGTAGGAGCCATTAAGGGAGATAAACAAGCAGGCAGGTGCATTGCAGTCCGCAAGGACCACGAGCCTTGGCCGTGAACTCTTCTTGGATTAAGCCACCGAGGGGTTGTGGTTGTTTGTTACCATAACATAGGCTATCTTATCCTAGCTACCAGATGTTACCTGGATGGCGAGCGAGCATGCCTGCCTATGCCAGGCCCCAAAGCCTCCTTCTTGTGACTCCCAAACAGTTGCAATCAGAGGCCAGGTTTCATTCTGCAAACAGGTTTCTTCATTCAGCCACCGTTATTGTAGAGCTTGGTCTTTCTTCTGTTATCGAAGAGATAGCTCAGATGGGTATTCCCACTGTTGATCTTATGTTTAATGGGATGTTTTTGGGGTTTGGCTGAATTTAGCCTCCAAAGACATATCAGACTTTAAAATTTCCTTTTCTTTTCTTTTGTGCAGGTCCTGGCTTGAACTCAGGGCCTGAGTGCTGTCCCTGAGCCTTTTGTGCTGAAGGCTAGTGCTTTACCACTTAGCAGTATATGTGTGTGTGTGTGTGTGTTTGTGTGTGTGCGCGCGCGCGTGCACTTCTGGCTTTTCAGGAGGTTAACTGGAGATGAGTCTTACAGCTTTTCTTGGTCGAGCTGGCTCTGGATCACAATTCTCAGATCTCAGCCTCCTGAGAAGATGTAAGTATAGGCCTGAGCCACTGGTGCCTAGCATGACTATCCTGTTTTTGTTTAACAAGTGAAGAAGCAACCTCTATGTCTTCCCAGCATCTGGGCTCCTCTGGTCTCATGCAAATACAAATTAAGTAACACTTCTTTATTTATCTCTCTTCCAGGATACTAAGCTCTTTAACACTGATGGATTACTCATTATATGTAACTATTTCCAGCAAGGAAATACAGCTGCCTATCAACAAGGCTGGGGCGAAGGTAGCAAAAAAGAAAGATTTTATTTGCAATGAAATTGAGTACTTTCTTGAAGGCAAAATAAGCAGGTTGTCCTTTCCCTACCTCTACCAGAAGGGGGCAGTATAAGAACATGGTTCCTTTATCTCTCTCTGTGTGTGTGTGTGTGTGTGTGTGTGTGTGTGTGTGTGTTTCCCTTCAATTCAGACTGCATTTCTTTGTTTATATTAGGAATTGCACCAAATGTTTTGTGAAATTATTTTTACAAATATTTTCAGAGATGCGAGAAATTAGAGTACATTATTATTTTTTAAAATCCAACATACATGAGATTTTTTTTTTAAAGAAATGGACTTGCTTTATATTTCTGAAGACCAAAGTCGACTTTCTTTAGTTGGAAGCTAAGTTATAAGGTCATCTGAGCGAAGACCAGACACATGAATTCAAGCCTATCGTGGACATGTTCCCAGTAGCTACGCTGGGAGTGGTAAACATGCAAGGTTGGAAATTTCTATTTGTAGAAGTTGACTCCCTCATCTCTCATCTCTAACCAGAGGCAGCTAGGCTGAGCCATCTTTGAAGATGATTCCCAAATGAGCACTCATTAGCATATTCATGAGCAGGAATGACTCTTGATTCTAACAGGTGTGGTGGAGTCTGTCAATGAAATACTGAGCAGATCATCTGGTGTGGGTGTCCAGACTTCTGGGATGGGTTGTGTGTGTGTGTGTGGGGGGACTAATCTCCACAGTCTTCTCTATGTGTAAGTATTCCAGATTCTACAATCTGGAATTATTTTTCTTCTAGGATGATCGCGAGGCTATTATCACCATCGATGGCTTTTTATTACACGATTAGTATGTGTGAGGGTTTGGGCCAAGAGGCTCATGCTCATTATGTCCTTGATTACGGAAGGTAGATATTAGCAACCTTATTTTGTGGATGAGAAAAGTAGAGGATCCAAGAGGTTAAATGAGTTGTCTAAGGTCACAGTGAATTGCTAGGGAGCTGTGAAGCTTAGGACAAGGTCTAAACATTCTAGTTCCCAATTCTCAATGTGTAACAGTTATCCTGCACTACTATTACTACGGTGAATCATTATGTTCAGTGCTTGCTCCTTTCCATCATTCTCTAATATGCAGACGCTTTGTAGCAGCCTGGATGGTTGCTCTCTCTAGCTCTATCCTTTCCCTCTCCATCTCATATTCTGGGTCAGTCTCTCCTACTCTCTCCTGGCTGATTCTCACCTGTCCTGCAAGTTATAGTGCATTTTCCATTTCCTTGCTGACTATGGAAGCCCATACAAATCTGTTTTTCCTCCGGAGATTTTACTGCATCTATAATTCGGTCTATATCATTGAGATTTAACTCAGTATTGTCTTTCTTTTGTTTTGAGTTTTTTGTATGTTATTGGAAAGGTGATGTACAGAGGGGTTACACTCACATGATTCAGGGAATGCGTCCATTTCCTTTTGAGCAGTGTCACCCCTCCCTCATGCTCTCCAGTTTTTTTCCTTCCCGATTTCCCTCCCCCCAGAGTTGTATAGCTCATTTCCGACAGAGTGTCTAGTGGTTTTTGCTGCTGAATTGTTCACCCCTTGTCCCTCCATTTCTATGATTCCCCTTTTCCTCCCCAAATCAGATTATTTTGTATACAAAACAAAGGATACAGAAGCCAAAACAGTGACAGGAGGGAATAAACCAAAGAAAAAAGGAAAGAAGAAGAATAAAAGAACTGCAAATGGTACTATAAACAATCTTCTTGGAAGCCAGGCACCGGTGGCTCATGCCTGTGATCCTAGCTGCTCAGGAGGCTGAGTTCTGAGGATCACAGTTCAAAGCCAACCCAGGCAGGAAAATTTGTGAGACTCTTATCTCCAATAAACCACTCAGAAAGCCAAAAGTGGTGCTGTGGCCTAAATGGTAGAGCCCTAGCTTTGAACTGAAGAGCTGAGGGACAGCGCCCAGGCCCAGATTTCAAGCCTCATGACCGACAAAAAAAAAAAAAATCTTCTTGCTTCCATTTCTTGGAGTTCATTTTGATAAGCATCATTTTGTATGATCATATGCACAATATGGTCCCTTCCTTCCTTCCTTCCTTCCTCCCTCCCTCCCTCCCTCCCTCCCTCCCTCCTTCCC